>NW_016157290.1:388103-395211 GCF_001687245.7 Rhagoletis zephyria
TTTCGGAAGGGTGAAAAAACATATATTTAATACTTGCGCCGGGTATTTAATGTTCGGCTCCGCCCGAACTTAGACTTTCTTACTTGTTCTTATTTATGGATGTGACAAAGCCATGTCTGTCTGTCCGTCCGTCCGTGTACACGATAACTCGAGCAAAAATTGAGATATCTCAACGAAATTTGGTATGTAGGTTTCTGTTAATCCAAGGTAGGTTGGTATTGAAAATGGGCGAAATCGGACTTTAACCACGCCCACTTCCCATATAACGGTAATTTCCAGAAATACGAAAACTGCGATATTTTAGTAACTACTGGAGATTATTCACTCAAAATTGATATTTACAATAAGTTTTAGACGAAAAATAAGAATATTATAAATTTTTGGAAAATGGGCGTAGCCACGCCCACTTATGGTTACATGTGTATATCTTGGCAACCGCTGCACCAATTTCTTCCGAACTTAGCACAGTTGTTGGGCTTGGTTGGCTTGGCGTACCTAATGGCCGAAAATTTTTAAAATCGGACAATAACCACGACCACAGTCCATATAAGGGTAGTTTAGAGAAATACGCAATCTTCGATAAATCAATAAATATTAAAGCTAATTTATTCAAAATTGACGCTTGCAACAATCCTTTACCAAGAAATATGTTTATGGTAAAATTTTGGAAAATGGGCGTGGCACCGCCCACTTATGATCACATATATGTTTATCGGTAACCGTTCTACCAATTTATACCAAACTCGGTATTTTTATTGTGCTTTCCACTTAAAAGCAAAACGTTGCAAATTATTGAAATCGGACTAAAATTACGGCCGCTTTTCATATAACGGTAAATTTCAGAAATGCTTGAAATTTCAATACTTCGAAATTTAAGGACGCTAATTTACTTAAAATTTATGCACCCCGGCTTATCATGTAGTGGTAGCTTTCGGAAAGGTGGAAAACATATATTTAATACTTGCGCTGGGTATTTAATGTTCGGCTCCGCCCGAACTTAGACTTTCTTACTTGTTTTCTTTATTTAATGTTTATAATTTTTTTTACAAAAGCGTTAGGCATTGTATAAAATGTAACTGCGCCCAGAGAAGGATAACCATATGCACTGGGATTCTCCACCGTCAGGTTTTTCCTGTTTTTCCATCACCAATGCAATCGTTAACTTTCAGGATACTTTATAATATTTTTTTATTAATAATTCAAAATTCCAAAGACTAATTTTTATTTCTTTAAAGATTTCTACAAGATTTTTTGAAAATGTTTATGAATGTATAAACATTGGGGTGGTCCTTAGAAATCAAATGAACCGATTTTTTCCGTCTAACCCCCTCCATCGGTAATACCATGATCACAGATATCACATATAAATTGTGGTCCCGATTTCAGTCGGTTAAAACGTTTTCATAGGGTAATCTGAAGTTTGACCCCTGTGTGACACGTCTTAACCGACTCCAATCAGGGCCAAAATTTATATGTGATAACGCCGACTAAAGTAGTATCGACTATTGGTATTAGGTGAAAAAAATTAATTTTAATTTTTTTAGTCTCCATAGAGGAATTTGAACTTTACCCCCTGTGCGACACGCCTTAACCGCCTCAAATCGGGACCAAAATTTATATGTGATATCTTTGACTATAGTAGCATCGACGTAGGGGTTGAGGCTTGGGAAACTTGATGTAAAAATGTGCTTCCTACATTTAAGGACCACCCTAATGTACATATGCAAACGCGAAATTCTCTACTCGCCATCAGGCCATGTGCTCTCTACGTCTTCAGTGGGAAATGTACGTAACCAATAAGCGTTATCAAATAGCTTAAAGCCTAGCTTCTCGAACATGCCACGTGCGACGCGATTATCCTTGTTTACCAGCGTCATTACATCATCACCCAGCTCCGCAATGCGTTGCGCTGTAGCCGTGGCAATCAGGCTACCCAAACCGCGTTGCTTGTGCTCCACCCTCACTTGCAGAGCGCCGAGAAAACCGCCTTGCAAACTGACGTTGAGAATAGAACAAAAATAAAGGAATGCGTTAAAAAACGTGTCTCAAGTTTTCATATTTACCGCAAGCACCACGCTACTAGCTCGCCAGTGTCCGCTGTATAAACGCCCATATTCGCATTCCACTCTATGAGACGTTTAATCAGAAAACGTGAACCCTGATGATGATTTGGCCATAGTGTGTCGATTATCTCAGCATCGGTTGTGGCATTTAAAGGACGTAGCACATAACCGCTGGGACGGCTGAAATTAAGCTCAAATTCGTTTATACTTAAATACTTAAGTTTGTGAGTACGAATAATCGAAGCTTATTTTTTTTTTTCAAAACTGTTCGCCAATCCAAGTGCACACAGTTAACCTATACCAGTTCAGTTATGCAGATATGTACGTACTTTAGTGGCAACTGCAGCACTTCCATTCTGGGCTTGTAGTACATAACAGTGAGATTATCGTAGTCGAATTTTAAATTATTTGTGCGCACTGCACTCAACACCGAGGAGCGATGACGTTCCAGAAAAGAGCTCACTTTGAAGCCTGGCCAAGACCAGTTGAGAAGAGTGAGTGCTTTTGTGAGTCGTTCATTGCCTTCGCTGGAGAGTAGTGAATTCACAAATAGCTGGTAACGGTCCTGAAAAAAGAAACGTCAGTGAGGACATTGTGTATAAGGTAAACATTGAAATATAAAAATATTTCAGAAAATCAAATAAATAAATTCTTATTGTTATCTTAATTCACAAAGGCCCTAACCAACACTTTCTTCAAAGCTGCGTTTTTCACAGATTTTAGTAGGATGTATTAAAATACACCTTCAATAAATAATTTTGAAGTGTTAGTACCGAAACAACAGAGTTGCATGCCATTTTAAAGCCCTACCTGTTTTTAATAGATACTCATTTTATAATGTTTTTTTGCTTCTCCTATAAAATAAAAAATTTGTTGGTTAGGGCCTTTTTGAACTAATGTGACGATATGTATGTACGTATCCTATTGGTTGATATGGCCTTTGAATTTTATTGATTTAGTTTTCGACAGTTTAAATTTTTTCGTATTTTTTTTATTGTGCAAATTGTGAGCGGCCTCTTAAATATTTTTGTTCAGCCGTTTTCGAAATATCGATTTGTCAAAAAACTTTTTTTTTATATGCCCATAACTTTGCGAAATTGGGCCTATCGCGACCATTTTTTTGTTTGAAATTTTTAAATTTCCTGAAAAGTTTTGAAAATTAAATTAAAAAAATTGTAAAACCGCATTTCTATAAAATTTTCATGAAATTTTAAAATTTCTAATATAAAATTCTGATTAAAAAACACGTACTGATCGATTTTCTTAAAATTTTTCTGATATAAACTGTAACTCATTTCGCAACTTCTAGTCCTAGTCTGATTATGGGATAACCATGGAAACGAAAAACTGACAAATTTTGTCCATACCAACGCCAAGGACTCACCTGCATTAATAAAAAATATAAAAATACTTTGATGTAGAGAAAGAAATTAGCAAGAAATACGATTATTCAGTTTCGTATAATAAATTGTTATCGTTTTCTTTAACCCTGGAAGTACGTGCTTATTTTTTGTACGTAAAATAAATACTTCGACGACGGTATATATTTAAAAAATGAATTATCATTGTATAAGCTTTCGGTTAGTTTCGAAAAATAAAAATTGCGTCGTCGATCCGACAAAGCATGTACCTACTTCCAGGGTTAAAGTGTGATCAAACGCTTGATTACTCGTACATGGCGTATGAGTAATATTATTTCTTGCTCATATTTTCAACCAAAAAGAAAATAGTTCGAAAAAATAGATCCCATTTTTATCCCATTATCGGGACTAAACGTTGCGGAATGGGTGACCGTTTTTTTAATAAAACATTATCGATCAGTACGAGTTTTTTGGAAATCAACATTTTATATAACAAATTGGGAAATTTTATAGAAATACGAAGTTAAAATTTGTTTCCGTTATATCAGTGAGCAAATCTCACGAGTTGTTTTTTTTTTAATGTCACTCCCTTCTCTTGGCAGAAAAAAAAACGCTTAACCATTCTACTTGCATTTATTTAAATCAATGGGCCGTATGAACAAAAATAAGCAATTGCTTTTTCTTAAAATACCAGATATTTTACTCAATTTATTCAAACAATATTGAAGTAAAAGGTATGAAATTTTAAGAAAAAGCAATTGCTTTGTTTTTATTCATACGGCCCAATGGAGTTCGAGAAACAAGACAATAAAAAATAAATCAAGTATTTAAAAAAATTTCGCCTTAAAAGGTTTATTTAGCGAAAAAGTAACGAAATTACTAATTACGTAAAATGTTAATAAGCCACAATAACATTGACAAATACTTCAAATTAGTTTAAAATAAAGCGCAAAAATCAATTTACATTAGCGTGGGTCGAAAATTCACTTTTTTAGAATTTTGATTGGTAATAGCAAATATATGGTTAATTATGCTTTTAAAATAATATGTGTGAAATATGTCAATTTGTGGTCAATATGTTAGGCTCGCCGAAGTCCATCAAAGTTCAAGGGCTAAAAAAAAATATCTTAGCTTACTTCGATCCTCTACAAAAAAGTCAATACACCAATTTCGCAGGACTAATAGGTTCGAAGATACTTGCTAAAAAATTTCTTAATTACTATATTGATAAAATTTTTATATTTTTGAGCACATTGAACTTTGATGGACTTGGGCGAGCCTAAATTATTGACCAACAATTTTCATCTTTTACACAGACTGTTTTTAGAGCATAATGAGCCATAGTGTTTTGCTATTACCAATCAAAATTCTTAAAAAATGGATTTCTGGCCCACGATAATGTACATTGTTGGGGCGGAAATGCCTAAGGAGCTAAGCAGCAGTTTAGTAATAAAATTTATGTATGTACATGAATAGATTAAGATTCATACAAGGAAGAAGGTAAAGTTGAGTGTGTAGAAGGTAGAGATGGGCAAAAGACGTGATTTCTACGTGACACATCGTGTCACGCTTTTTCACGTGTCAGCGTGAGCGAATTTCAGTGAAAATATAGCTGGACGTGAGTGTGCGGGATTTACAAAATCATCAACGTGAGCGTGCGTGAATGTGTACCGAAATTACTCACGCGCCCATCTCTAGTAGAAGGAGGAAGGGATAAAAGCAAAGATTAAAATAAAAGTAGAGAAACTTAAAGGTAAAGACAAAGAGGAAGGCAGATTTAAATAGTTAATATAATGACAATGGTGAGCGTGAGTATATAGATGAAGAAAAAAAAAAATTAAGATACAGATCAGTATAAAGGGAAAGGAAGAGAAAAAGACGAAGATAAAAATCAAAATGAAAAGATAACTATAACGATATAAATAAAGATAAAAAACGATAGATATGGAGAAAGATAGTGATAGAGATAAAGGTAAAGATAAATATAAAGAAGAAAATAAAACTGAAGAATGAGATATGTTACGTTATGGCACGTCATGTTATGCTATGCTATGTCATTTTATGCTATGCTATTTTATGTTGTCTTATTTTATTTAATGTTATGTTGTGTTATGCTGTGTTATGTTATGTTATGCTATGTTATGTTATATGCTATTTTATTTAATGTTATCTGATGTTATTTCATGTTATGGTATGTTGTATTATAGTATGCTATGTTATGTTTTCCTAAGTGCTAAGTTCAACTCACCTCCACTCAACTCACCCCAACTAATGATATTTCTTCTCAACTCATCGCAACTCACCTAGCTCAACTTATCTAAACTCACTTCACTTCAATTTACCTCATCTTAACTCAACTCAACTCACCTCAACTCTCCTTAATTTTAGTGTTTGAATTTCAACGGCTGGGCGAACTAGTAATAATTAATAATTTTATATACCACAAAATATTAAAATTAAATGGTAAACATGTTCTTATTGCCAAGGTGAACGAATCTAGTGTAATAGAACTAGTGTGCCACCAAATGAAAAAAAAAAATTACATTGAGTAAAAGATGACTGTGATTTGAGAAACTAAAATTTCAGTTTTAAATTTGTTTTGACACACTCGAAATATATTCCAAAAGTGTTATTCACATAAAGAAATTAATATATATGTACATAAGGAATACTGTGTAAAAACCTTCCGCGCCAATATTTAAATACTTTTTAATAATATGACTTCTAAATTATGGCGTGCAAGTAAACGTGTTGGATGACCGCGTACAGTACAGCGGGGCGTATAAGTTACATATGCAACTACGGATATATGTACGAGTACGAGTGGTAATTTTTACTTTTTTAAGTAAATCTTTTTTAAGTTTTCATTTAAATACAATTTCGCGATGGAATTTTGTTCTTTATATAAAACTGAAGATAATGCATTTCCTAACATAAGTGTGCCACCATTTTCGACCAACGTAAAACTATGAAAAAAATCTAAGTGCCCCATATATATGTATATTCTTATATCAGTCTGTTCAATGGACTTAGCTTTATCAGTTTTAACTTTGAAACCAAACCTGACATGGGATGCATTTGGTATAGAGAAACATCTAAAGAAAGCGCTTATTGCAAAGTACGCCGTAATTTGTGGAGTTTTTAAACTCACTTGAATCCTCAGGGAATTCCTTCTTAAATCTTAATTAAATATAGGAGCGCTTTTTGTTCTTCTTTTATAACCTTGATCTGCCTAAAACTTGTAGTGCAACAAGACTGGTAGCAAGAAAAATTATTTTAAACTACAAATATTACTAGATGCGGCAGACGATGTTTTTCTGACGAAGTCCTATTGATTCCCACAGATCTTCGCTTTGAATTTAGTAGACTTCAGTTTCGCAAGGTCAAACGTTAAAGATGGCTAGCTTTCAGCTGAAAACCCCCTGGTTTACCCACAGTCAGTTATATGCCGCATGCTCACGAGTGGGACGTCCGAATAATATGTAGACATACATATCGTCGTTTAAAGTACAAAACCGCGTGTCGTCGTTCAGGAAAATTGACATTTTTCGCCAAAAATTGGATTTTCTCACACAAGCTCTTGGATCAACCTTATCCATTCGGCCTTAAATATACCAGCCACAAATGCGATTGCTTTATAATATCCCAACGGTTTTTACCCTCCATTCCCGCCCATCCGCACGA
>NW_016157291.1:0-23511 GCF_001687245.7 Rhagoletis zephyria
TAATTAATGCCCAATTGTACCCGATTGAGAGTAATCTCGGAATACTCTGCACAATTTTTTGCAGGGTTATGTGTGTATGTGTGTATGTGTTGTCACCGCTGTGCATGCTTTGTACAAATATACTTTCGTAATTACATATGAAAAAGCATCCGAGACGTGCAAAACGCCATCCGTGTAGTGAAAAGTGCTTCAGTTTAATACGGGCGTATTTGAATTGAATATTTCCATTATATGTACGTAGTGTATGTATAATGGAAAAATCCATTTTGTGAAGACTTTTCACTTGATTTAAATACGAACATTTTTAAACGGTAATCAAATAAAAAATTTGTATTCTTACAACGCGTTTTTTTCTCAGTGAAGGATAATGTTATTAACAGCTCAACCTAATATTACCGGCGAGAGTTTTTCTACGCACGCACGCAAGCTTTTCTCATTTGATAAACCCAGCAGAAGTTTGCTGCGAAAAATTTTAATTCATAGTCGCGCCAAAATGCCAATTGAGCATAAACGTCAAATCGAAATGTCACGCAAGACAAATCTTGGAATTTGAGTTAGCTTTTTACGCACGCATATAAGGTTGGCCTGTAACAATTCTTCCCGATATAAATTGGGCTTTAAAGTGCAGAAATTTGTACTATGGTTAGGATTGCATGTGGTGGGATTTGAACCCGCGGCCTCTGTGTTTAAGTCAGCACCTCAATCTCTACGTATTGTAATAAAGTCCGGCGCTTACACAATATGTTACTGTTTGGCCGAACTTCTCCTCCGATTTGTCACGTGGGTCTTAATGTTGTGGCACAAAGGCGGTACCTACAGTTTTATGTCGACTCTGAACGGCGATTGAATTTTATGGGAAGCTGTTTTTCATTTTCAAGGTTTGCGCACTTCTAACCACTACACCCCAGCGGTCTATATGCGAGACCTATATTCAGATAAATTTTTTAGTTTTTGGTATCGATATTTGGAATATCGAGTCTTTTTATTCCGATATTAATGGATACCCGATATTTTTAAAGCGATACTTTAAATGAGTACCATATCGATACTTTCGGTTTGATATCGTGTCCCTAGATGAAACGATACGAGTAAATACATGTAGGTACATACTCGATACTTTTCTTTCGATGAAGCGTCTTGTTTTTTATGGCTGCTAAATTGCTAGCGAAAGCCACGTGAAGGCGACGATGTGGATGTAGTGCAAAGAATACAAAAAATGCTCTTGCATCGTACGTGAGATAGGAATGTTACAATAAACATTGCTCCGTAAGTGTTTCCGTAGATTAAAGAGGTTATTGCCAAACCCTCGGTGCTATCAATCAATACAATCATGAACCACCAATTGATTTGATTAAAAAACTTAAAATACCGAATATAATAAAAACACGATGCGAAATCCCAAACGCAAAAAGAGCTGGAGTACGAGAAATATTTAAATAAGAATATAGAAATGATCCAGAACTTGCAAAATTTCCAAAAATAAAGCGAACACTATTGAATGAACACTATTAAATTCCAAGCTAACAAAACATAACGGCCTTTACACTTTGTGCAGAATGCTATTCAAAATTTGTGTAAAATGCCGCTGATGCAAAATGCCCTGGTTGCCAACACAGCAAACATCTTCAAATAACTTACAAATGGCTCATTCCATGGTAATCGATATCGAATGAAACGAAAATAAACTTAAGAATTTTAGTGTATTATTTCTAGTAAGTAAGAGTAAAAAACTCAAACTTTCAGGACTGAAAGCCAAAATTTCGAAATTTATCTCAAAATCAGATACCTTTTTACTTCAGATTTTACCATTTACAAACTCATATGAGAGGCGGGTCTAAAGTATCGATATATACTCATATCTATACTTTTGGTCCGATATTTTTCAGGCATCGATACTACTTCCAAGTAAAATTGTCGATACCTGCATGGTATCATTTCATCCCTAACCCTTAGCATCTCTACGTGCAGATGATTTCCAAATCGAGGCCAGTTTCTGTAAAATCGGGAACGACGAACTGCTGAATTATTTCCCCAGAGTCTTTTTTTTTAATTATGGAGGCAACACTTCTCCAACATACTGAATGATTCGCGTGGTGGTATATACATATGTGATAATGACCTAGATCTTCCGATTGCCAATCGATGACGAAATTCGAATAGCTTTACTTGCGTGGTTTAAAAACAAAGCTGTCTCCTTCGAGGATTTGCTATCTTTCCTATTTAAGGACAGGAGGAGACTTAAATACTACTATGTCTGTAGTTTTAAATATAATTTTGTTTTCCCCACTTACAGGAAGGTGATGCTGCCTTATGCGCCCGCTGTTTATAAAAGGCCTCCTTTGCGTTGAAAAGACCAGACAAAAGGGACTTGGATTTATTAGGTGTTTCAAATTGGTGACAATAAGCAAGAAGAAAACAGCTGCCGATCTATGCTAGGCTTAGCTAAAATTACTTTAGTGGTGAAAGCCAAGAATGATAGAATACAAGATTGCGCCGATTGCAGCAGAATTCGTGAGAGTAATTTTAGCGTGACGTCATCGTAGAGTTGACAGCTGAGAGCGGTGAGAATGAGGGCGACTAGTGATGTGCTGAATTGTCCCCAATACTCGGTACCCAATACTTAAAAAAGATTTCGGTACCCTATACTTCGGTATCCGATACCGATTGTTTACATTAAACCCTCGCCATTATATGCCTTTCAGGTTTAGAAAAAACTTTCATTACTAATTTATATGATATCGGCTAAAACACTTGAACTTATCGCCACAGAAAAATATCATTTTATCAGTTTTAACCTTAGTCGATCCAAGGTTCAAGAAAAATGTTTTGACGGATGAAGAAGCTTTTCAGGGGGGAGATCTAACCAGTTAGCGACAAGTTTCGGATCGATATCGTACTTGTTGGTGTAACAATATTTCATATCATACGTCAACAAACTCTATACCGATTCGAAAATTGTCGCTAACTGGTTATAGAATCTGCCCCTAGGCCTCCAAAAATGCGTTGTGGCCTGGAACCGACATATATACATCTTTCATTTGAATCAGTATTAAAAGCTCTATTGGCTCTATTGGCGAGTCTCCCCTGAGCCGTTTTTTTCCATATCTTTGGCCTGTGTGCGCTTTTATTTGAAATCTAAATGTTTTGGTACCGAGTATCGAGAGTATTGGATACATTTTAAATCGTTACCGAATATCGATCAATACTTGAAAGTATTGACTGAGCACATCACTACTGCTGTCTTCTCTACTATGACGTCACCAAAACAGCTGATTCTGTCAAAATCACTGAGAGCCGAGTAGCGGTATCGTCATCGGCGCCACCTCTGTATTCTCTCCACCGTGGGTGAAAGCGCTAATGAATCAGAAAAATAAAATGGAGCGGAAGATGAACATAAATTATTGCTTTTGTTGATGCTGTAAATAAGATATCAGTTGATTTTAGTCACATCTTTAAAGCTTCCTAGGGGGTTTGCAAGATGTCCTCTGCCTTTCATATGCAATATTGCATACAACAATATTAAGCCTGCAAATAGAATAACAGTAATGTATGCAGTGACTTCAAAGCCAGAAGCTCCAATGGTGACAATGATGGCGTTGCCTCAGCGGGTGATATTTGGCCGACTTGCACTGTGCGGCACTGTTGTGAATATTTAGTGACAATTTTCCATACAGTACAGTGAATATGGGGTTGTCACACCTCCTCGTTCTGGTGCGTACGAGGAGTTTACTGGTGTCCTTACAGCTGTGCCAGTGACAGCGACAGTGACACCATTGTAACTTGACAGCTTAACGTAACATAACGTCACCCAAATGTAACAAAAGCCCAGAAAATGGAGATTGTACAAGGAAGGCAAGCAAAAGACATGCATACATATATACATATGTACAGATGCAATTGTGGAAGATAATAGAGATCCCAATTTGCCAAACGACGTCGTAACGACGTCGTTTCCGACTCGTTTTGGTGAACAATTTGTTCGCCGGCGACGGCCGCAAACGACTCGCCGGCGAACTCGCCGTCGGATGAAAAGCACACTTCGCCGGCGGGCCGCAAAAACGACTCCCTGCAGCCCGCAAGAACGATATACCAGCGAACTGCAAAACGGCGCTCAAAGTTGCTGGAAAATTAAAAACAATTTTTTTAGTTTAAAATAGTTTAATTTAATTCATTGAATTTTTTTCAAAGTTTTTTAAATATACATAAATACTTAAATATTAATAAAAAAGAGAAATAAGGTAAACATTCAGTCATAAAATACAAACAAAAATTTTAATATATTTTAATATAATATAAGTTTAAACAATTTATTTTTTGTTACTTCATTTTACTTTTCTTTAAAATTAATTATAATTGGGTTTATTTTTTAATAAGGACCATGTAGTTCAAAATTAAAGCAATGTGCAGTATACATACATACATATATATGTATATATAAAAAAATTTCAAAAAGCTTTCATAAAAATTTAAAGCTTTTTAATCTGCATTTAAGAAACACATAGGAAGCAGTTTTATAGTGCATAAAATGTTAGTATAATAGAACACAGGTTTGAAGTAACACAAAACTCACATTGATTTTTAATGTTATTTTTTTTGTGGTACTGCGCATTTTCATCCATATGAATTTTATGACAGAAAATGCATGCTTTGAGACACTTCAACCTTGTATTCTATTATACATACCAAACTTCAATGGACTTTAAAACTGCTTCATATGTGTTTCTTTAATGCAGAATAAAAATCTTAAAATTTTTATAAAAGCTTGTTAATTTTTTTTATATGCACATACATGCGTATGTATATTGCGCAATTTTTGAATTTTAAACTATATGGTCCTTGTTAAAAATAAACCCAATTTTTATAAAGATAACTAAAACAAAAAATTGTTAAAACTTATCAATATGACAGATAGTATATTTATGCATACGACNGAATGTATATTGCGCAATTTTTGAATTTTAAACTATATGGTCCTTGTTAAAAATAAACCCAATTTTTATAAAGATAACTAAAACAAAAAATTGTTAAAACTTATCAATATGACAGATAGTATATTTATGCATACGACTGTGAAACATTTCTTTTATTCCGTTTTCGCCCCATTATTTCCACAGATTCGTTGAATTTTTGCTGGAACGCTTCTGAAATAATATTTAAAGTATATTAATCATTTTTGAGAGCTGGGCATCAACAATTAAAGCGTACTTCTAATTGCCGCTGTTGTGATGAGATGCCGCTAATTTTCTCCAATTTGAGTCCCTTCTGTCACATGAAAAAGACTTTCGTGCCAAATGAACTTTTCTCTCAAAGTTACACTGCTGGCAAATGTAAATAAGGATTACAATTTAATCACTAATTAATCCGACTAAAGTAAAATCTGTGGAAAATTAACAATAAAATACTTTTTTCGCAAAATCTATAAAGGACCCTTTTATTTCTCAAACAAACCTGGGTAACAGTTGTTCGTCGCCACGCTGTAAAGTAAAAGTACAGTTTTCTACCGAATTAAAAAAAAACGTATTCCCACAAATTTTATTTTTTATTAACAAGGGCAATAGAGTGAACTTTACCTTTATAAAAAAACATTTTATATGAAAAATATTATGAATACTGAAAAAAAGATGTAGGTGGCTTAATTTTCTGAGCACAAGTGTACATTGTGGATTCCATATTCTGTTATGATAAAAAATTGTCATAATAAAAACGGTTTACTATCCAAATGAATGACTTTTATTTATGCTTAGATATATTAAAATTTGGGCGTGCAACTTGTCCAACCTAGACCGAAGGTTCCTCAAAAAACTTTTAGGTTCGAAGAAACGGATTCGTTTCGAGTTTACCAAAACGACTTCACCAGGGCGCCGTTGTAACGGCTTCACCAAAGCGACGTCGTATAGACGTCGTTTAGAGTTCACCAAAACGACTTCAGCAGGGCGACATCGTAACGGCTTCACCAAAGCGACGTCGTAACGACGTCGTTTAGAGTTCACCCAAACGACTTCACCAGAGCGACGTCGTAACGACGTCGTTTCGATTTCAACAAAACGACTTCACCAGAGCGACGTCGTAACGACGTCGTTTCCCTGCAAAAATCGTTGGACCATGTAGTCTATTTGTGGTAAATTGGAGTACTTACAAAAGTGTTCCTCTGTCATGCTGTAGCGGACCAACTCGTGTCTCTGCGGCAGCTTATTGTTTGTTATCCGATCACTGCTCGTGTTTTAACGAAACGTGATTGAAGTTGAGCATTTGAAAGCACATTTGCATGTCTGGCTGTAGCTGAACGTGTAGAGATGCTCGCTGTTATTTCTTAGCTCCCAGCATGTTCGGGTTCGAATACCGTCAGAGGCAACATGTAATTTTTAATTTTTGTCTTGGTGTTTATTAATTTCGAAAAAGCATTTGAGAAGTGAAGAACAAAAGCGTGTACAAACGAAAAAATATAACAACAATGCCCATTGTTAATATGTTGGAGTAGTTTTGTGCTACTCTGATGTAATGCAGGGATGGAGTATATGGTCCTGCCCTAGGACATCGCAATGTTAATTGGACCATATTTTTTATATGAATTGTGGTTAATTTTGGAGTACTCTTTGGTCCTTAGGGAGTACTCTTTACACGCATGCATGGAGTAGTCGCGATTTTTGCAGGGTATGAGTTCACCCAAACGACTTCACCAGGGCGACGTCGTACCCCCTTCACCAAAGCGACGTCGTAACGACGTCGTCTTCGCCCTGTGGCAAATTGGGGATGCAAGGGAGATATTGTGTGTGTGTGCGTTGGCTCACTGCGGCACAACTTGGTGTGGTGTGACATGCAATGGATTTCGTTTAGCTGCACCGAGCGACAGTGACAGTGACAGCTCTGACACTAGTTGAGTGTGCTGTGCAAATTTCTATGCGCTTGTAGATAACTTAAACGTATTTTATGTACGATTATGTATGCTTGTGTGCCGAAATTAATGACAACACAACAACGTTGACATTTTTCGTATGCCGACGACGGATTGCAGCTGCAGCTATAGAAACGGAACTCTTGCTGTCGTTGTCTTTGTAGTTGTGTTGCAGTTTTTATTGCTACTGTCACGTAATGCATGCGAATCCAAGTTGTTGCCTTGCCGCAGTCGCATTTGTTACTAACGAAAAATGTGTGCATCCACTGCTGTGGTGTTGTTGTTTTTGTTACAACTACTGCTGACTCTACTTGGATTTGTGTTGCTACCATTTCTGTCATTCGAAGGCATTAACTCACTGCCAACGATTACTGTTGTAGTTTGTTAGCAACACAAAACCGTACAAACTGACACCAGTTTGAACTCTTCTTCTCCCCTCATCGTCATTTCGTTGCCATGACTGCACTTGAAATGTCATTTGTTTGCGTTTGCATTTCGTATTCCAGTCAGATTTTTTCACTGTGTACGAATGTACATCTTACTGTCAGGCTGTCAGCAACGTGCAAGGACACAATTGTTGTTGTTGCTGTTGCTATTGCTGCTGACATAAATGCACAACGGTACAAATGAAAACATTTCCAAAATTAATGACAATCTATGACTGTGATATACGAGCGCTACGCTTTCCCCGCACCCAACTTCAAGTGCCAGTTTTTCAGCGCTTGGTATGTAGTGTGTGTTTGTCTGTTTGCGTGAGCTTGTTTGCTTTTTCAATTGATTGAATGCTTTTGTACAGGTTTAGCTTGTTGTAGTTGCTTCTGGACTTGGGAGTATCCTTGCAGCATAGCAATTTTGAAATGTTTGCGCGCTGCATTCGACTCAGCACGGTAATTCGTTTTAAGTGACAGATCACAAAATGTCAAGTAGCAATCTGCGGTGTGGGACAGACGTCCAATTCGGCAAACATTTTTAAAGCCGCCGCTATTTCAATTTGAGTTCCACATTAGTTAAATGCAGTAACCTTTTGCAGGATAAGAGATTTTGCAGGTTTTGACGTAGAATATATATTACCTCTCGTATGGGTGCCATACTAAATTGTTGTATTTGTAATTTTAGACCTTCACAAAAACACTTACTGCAAGTGAAGTAATTACGAAATTTTTTTCAATAAGATGTCGTTTCAAATAAAAACTTTTAACAGCCCGATTCTGTGCGCTTGATAAATTCAAAATTTTTATTATTTATTAAGAATTGGGATTCTAGCAAAGAAATCAAAATCTCGTTTCTTGATAAATTATCGAGATTGAAAATGCTACTGACAAGCGTTTACAAATTGGAATTTCTTGTAAAGATTCTACATGTTTATCTATCATTTAATTGCTGCACGTGCCGGCATTTCAACCCGCAAGGCATGGAATTATAGTCGACATCTCTACCTACTCGGCTACGGCAGTCCAAAAGCTTTTTTGCTTTTAAATTCATATGTGACAAAGAAATCTGTTCAACTCATGTTGAAATCGTAGAGCTTTTTTTCATAAATATTTACAAAGTGTGCGAATGGAGGTTTTACTTTATACAAATCTTGATAAAAGTTCTTTAAAATAATTTGATATATTTTTTGACCTTCGGTTTTGACCCGAAGTAGATTAAACAGATCGGAAATGTATTATATGTTAACCGGAAGTCCATTCTAGAAAAAATTTTCCGAGAAAGGTTATGTACATACCTCCTGTCGTCAGAAAAACTGTCAGCGCATACGCGTCTCGGCATTCGCGTCCTTTTTAGCAGCTATAATTTCGAAAAAGTAAACTTCGTTTATTAAGAAACCAGCATTAATATCGATAAAAATACCAGCCTTGAAATACAGCTGCTTTGGGCTTAGTTGACAATTGAGAAGTTAATTCTGGTATTCAGTAAATCAATAAATCTTAAGTCACTAAATTTGTGACTAAAAACTAGTGACATTTTTTTTTGACTATGTAGAGATGATTTCGGTATTCAGTAAGAGAAATTCACACCATAAATTTGTGCCCATATTTTTACAAATCAAAATTTTAACGGGTGCCGCCCGTATATTTGTTTCTTTTCGTCTGAAAGACTTACATTAAAAATTCCGGGTCGATAGAATAACGCTTGATAGAAGCGAAAATGACTTAAAAAGGAAATATGCGTTTTTCGCTTCAGAAATTAAGTTATGTATTTTATTATTGATATCGTTGTGGCAATATAATTGTATTTGCAGCATTTCATAAAATTTATTAAATACATATCGTCGTTTAAAGCACAAAACCGCGTATCGTCATTATGCAAAACCGCGTAACTGACATTGGCTGTCAAAAATTGGATTTGCTCACACAAGCTCTTGGCTCAATCCCTATCCATTCGTCCTGAAATATACTAGCAAGAAGTGCGATTTCTTTATAAAAAAGTGAACCATTTTGAAATATGGGTGTTTTTACACTTTAGGAAATGATTTCTAAAACTCCACATACGCGGTTCTGCATTTTGCTGCTACGTGGTTTTGCATTTTGTTGATACGCGGTTTTGCAATTTAAACGACGATATGCTTTATTAAATAACACTCTTTATAAGTATGGACTAGTATTTATTTTACTTCTCCAAGAATACATAAACAAATTATTTAGATTTTTTAAACCAGGGCTTCGGAGAGGAGCGGAGCAAAGGAGCAAAGAGCTAACAAGCGGAGGAGTTCGGTTGGAGCTGAGCTGGAGAAAAGGGTTAAAAAATTAGTTTTCTCTTTGGCTCCTTAAAGAAAATTAAATTAACTTTTTTTCCAGTGAAAACAACCGTGTTAAATAAATTTTAATTCTATTTTCACTTGGTATGTAGTACTGTTAATTGCACAACGCCCAGACAGCAGAGATGTGTAAATTTTGCCGACAGGGCGGTCTGGTACAATTATCCGTATGCGGAAACGAACGGAAAACTACTACCATTTTCATTCATTTTCGTATCTGGAAAAGTTCGAAAAAGTCATGTTAATTGAAAGCAATAATTGTATTTTATTTGTTTAAGCAGAACACTTGAAAGCATGTATACGTAGTCGGCAGTGGCTGAGCGTGTAGAGGAGTGTGCTAGTATTTGCTAGCTTTCAGAAGGTCAGGCGCTTCCATATTTTCAAACCATGACAAAGCATCTGTGAAGTGCGCAAGGAAAGCGTATTGAACGAAAAATTCAATAAGAAAATTTTCAGAAAAAACCGACCAAAACGTATCCCTTTCAAAACAGTTTTTGGTTCGTGTGTGTACATGGGATCATCAAAGTATCCGAAAATTGAATCGGTAAATGGACCAGGCGGCCGGTGTGGGCCTGGGTTTAGGCCCTGGTCAAAGCAATATAGCAAAAATATAGAAAAAGGTTTTTTTCTTAACAGCGGTCGCCACTCGCAAGACAATGGCAAACCTCAGAGTGTATTTCTGCCATGAAAAACAGCTTCTCATAAAAATACAATCGCCATTCGGAGTCGGCGTAAAACTGTAGGTCCCTCCCCTTTGTGTGACAACATCAAGACGCACGCCACAAATCGGAGGAGAAGCTCTGCCAAACACTAGTATATGTATAAGCGCCAATATATTTGTAGTCACAAGCAATAACCGCCTAAGTCGACTTAAGAAAGAATGGAGTTATATATCGTATTTTTAAACCCCTATTTCATGCGTACGTGAAATCCCCATCTCGCCAGCTAGTATACTTAAAAAATTATAGGTGAAAATATTTTGGTTTCCCATAAGGCTAACATTACGTTCTTTCTCGAATTCAGGTTTTTCGACTTAGGCGGTTATTGCTTATGACCACAGACATTATTAATATATTATTATAAACGGACTGAATTTCGCATTTCAACCAACTTTTTTTCTTTTTCTGATCCATTTTCGAATTTTTTGCTGGCTGGGTTAATATCTGACATTTTAATTACAAGAAAAAATACATTGGGATCATATAAATAGCTGTACACACATATCTATGTTCTGCATAAACAAAATTTTGTTTTTAATTTCAGCTAATTTTTTGGCGGTTAGAGCTCGATATGTACCAACTTATTAAATACAAAAAATTATTGGGAGCGGGAGCGGAGCTCGGAGCCAAATAAAATACCGGAGCGGTGCGATGAAAAAAACGTTTGCTCCGAAGCCCTCCTATGAAGAAGAAGAGTATTTCTTTCGATAGACTTTAACCACCTGAAGCAGCAATTGCTTTTCTTCTTCATCGTTTGTCAATATCTTATTGAAATCTATGAAAAATTTTACACCTCGTTCGGCAGTATCATTTACAACAAATAAATTTCGGCAATGGCCCAACTTTCATACTCGAAAGCAGGGACCTTAACCGTTATAACTTTTATTATAAAAATCACTTTTTAATATTTATTAACTGAGTTGTATTTTTTGCTCAAAACATAATCGTTATTCTTTAAGTTTTATTAAAGTTAACTATGATAAACAATAGAGATTCAATCACCAATAACTTCGATGTAAAGCAGAATTTTATAACAATAATAATAAACTTAATATTATCCACAATACCATATTTGGTATTTTAAGTGCCGTTTTCTCAAGTAGGGTTTAAAATATATCAGCCCTTCAAGCACACTTTTTCATAACAAAATTTGTGTTTAAAAAGCACATAAATTATAAAACCTACTTCAGAAAACTGAACTTAATGTTCAATGTTAGCCTGAAATTATAAATTTTCCTTCATGGTTCCTACATAGGAAGGTATGTATCCTCGACGGGGTCTACGTTGCCGTGAAAAAATATGGGGGTCCACGAAAATTTATCTGGTTTCGATAGTAAAGAACCAAAATGGTTGCTTGATAGCCTCTTTATTTAACTTTAATTTTTTGGAGTGGTGTATTGTGCTCTTGACGCACTGCTGTAGTTACCGTCACTTAGTGTTTTCATACGCGGGAAAGCCTTAAAGGCCACCTGCAGACTAAATAGAACCTAATGTTGGTATAATACTGAGTGGGGCGCGGCGGAAATTCTGGCGGCAGAGATTTAAGCACTTGTGTATTTTCAATGCAACAGATAGTACGCCACCATTACCTTTGTCGAAGAGATTCTATAATGTAGAGTTCCCTGAGACTGAATGCTGGTTTAATTCCATCACTAAGACCGGACTCACACATTGTCGAATCTTCACTGATGGGGATAAGCTTCACTTTTCTGTTAGGGAATATGCGTCGGTCTTCTAAACTGGGGTAATTGCAATCCTCAAAGCCATGGACTACGTGGTGGAACATCTGACCATTTGGCCAGAATTGGCTCAGACCAGACATTCCTCGGTCCGCAACTGGTTTTATCACACCCACTTTAAGCCATCGAAGCAACCATTAGAAACTGGGTGAATACTTCGCTCAGCAATGACTGGAAGACATCGAGGGGATGCAGGTGGGCAAAAGTCATGTTGCCTTCAATCTCAGAAGGTCTATCTAGTTTTTTGCTCTCACTGACCATACGACACTGCAGACAACTTGTTGGACTTCTGACTGGTCACTTCACTTGGCACAAACACCTGACTGTGATAGGCGTAAATGACAAGTCCATTTGGCCATCCTGCCTTGAAGAGGACGAGACGGTGGAACACTTTTTGTGCTTCGTGCTTGCGTGGTTGTTTCTCATCGATTTTTCAAGCCTCGTTCTTTTCTCTATTGTCAGTTTCTGAATTAAAAGTTTGGTGTAAAAAGCTTAGCCGTTTTGTTGTTTTAAGTTCCGTGTTCAAAAAATGTGAATGATAAATATTGTCGCCTCACTTTAAAACTCGGAGCGATAAAAATAAAAATGATGGCATCTACACAAATAAACTATATTACAAATACCCCACGTACAAAGTCACGTACAGAGTCAGAGCGAGAGAGTATTTTGATGGATTTATGAGCTCTATTTTTTAAAACCTGCAAGTACGTTACCACATTATTTTAATAAATAGAAATAAAGAATAATAGAAAGAAAATATTTTAGTTTTGTCTTGGCCACTCCGAGTTTAGTTTTTGAATTCACCCGCGATGCAAATTTACATAGTTAGATCTAATCTTCACATTTCATTTTTTACAAGCTTTGGGAATATTTAGAAATGTATCAGCAGGGGATCCACCGAAACTATTAAATTTTTGAAAGGGGTCTACGAGAAAAAAAGTTTGGGAACTTCTGATCTAAATAAAGAGCAAGCAGAAATGTCTAATTGTCGCTGACATGCACTTTGACCATTCTCCATGCCGACAAATCTCGAATGCCTATACATATAACACAAATACAGCATATCCTTCAAAAGGAATGCAATGTTTAGCTACAAGTGATGAGCTGCCGGTATTCATAAATATGAAGGCTGCTGGAACATATGGACGAGTGGAGTCCACTGAAAGGCTGTCGTTGGCGACGTGTGCAATGACTTTACGCCCTAAACTTCTCAGCTTGTGCAAATATACAAATGCATGATCCTGCCCCATGCTGTTAGCCACACAAACACACTTTTCGTTGCCATTGCACTGAGATATGACAGTGAATGTCAGCACTGCATGCTGCATTTTATGACAATGCATTTTGATTTATTTCTCGTAACATAAGCAGTTGTCACAAGCAAAGTAAGAACATACACATTTACAGATGCATGCAAACAGTAAGGATGACATAACCTCGGCCTCCCTGTGCGGCTGATACTGCCAACGCAAAGGATGCCAATTTCATATGCATATGGTGTAGGACTCAAACGTCCAGTCCGCACAGTACATCTTCAACTCAATTTGGGTGTGCGTAGATACATATGTACATATGTATGTGCGTAGATACATATGTACATATTTATGTGCGTAAGAGTGTGTTGTCATTTTGTAACCAACTGCGCTTGCTGTCCATTTCCGTCGTAGTTGATAAGGATATGTGTCCTACGAGTATGTGCATATGTATGCCCATCTACGTATACATATCTACAAGTATTTATAAACGCGTGGTTAACTTGTTGTTACTCTACAATATTATTATTGCCTTCGCTTCATGTTCATTTGATGGCCTATCTAACGATATGTATGTATGTATGTATGTATGTATGTACATATATTTATGTCACTTGACTGCGTAAACTACACAAATGACTTGCATAGGTTTGCAGGATCTGACGTGTCACTTTGCCTTGCCACAGGCTCGTGTACTTGTCTTCGTTTGCAGTTAACATTTGTTACCAGGTAATGCACAGCAAACTTCCTGTTTAATGTTGACATTGTGTGGGCAGTGCATTTGGTGAGTGTACATCCTCATCCGGAATGGCTTAATTTCGGAATAATAAATTATTGCAGTGATATTAGTTGACCTTTTTTATAATTAAAGTTAGGGGAGAGAAGTATAACCGGTAAAATTTGTTACTGACTTATCAGCCGGCAACAAGATATTTCTCGTGATCAGAATTTCTACAAAAAATCTAAGGGTCTGATTATGCATACTTCGTATAACTTCGCACAACCATTTGTACCAGTGCAATAAAAATGTAACTTAAGAAAATGTGAAGCAAAATCTAAACTCAACAGATCGCTAAGTTTTTAAAAGTTTTGCTGATTTCTGGGCAATGGAATACATATAAATTAGATACAAAGTACATACGAAATTACAGTTTGAAGTTTATGCGAAGTTGTGCGAAGTTATGCGAAGTATGCATAATCAGACCATAAAGCTGAATTGCAGCGTTACCAATAAGTGATGTCAGATTGTGGGTAATTTCCCTATTTGAGGAATATTTTGCAACAAAAATCTTTAAAAGGGGAAAAAGGGACATTTGGAATAAAAAAAGAGATTTTCTTTTGACACAGTTATCGATGCATAATTGATGAAAATTCAAGAATATTCGACACTCTTACGTAATTAATCGCCCTGAAGATGTGATGTGGAGTGAAAAGATATATCATCATTAAAAAGTATAAGGACAATTTTTAAAATTTTCTCACGTTAACCAATTCAAGCGCTGAGTAAGAAATAATCTTTTCAATCGTAACTGTTGCTTCATAGAGAAAGCGGAACAAATTTTCAGATGAAATGTTAAATAGCACATGTATGTGTTTCAATTTTAAAGTCACCAAAAAATCATATTCGCCTACACAACGCAAATAATTTGTAGCAGTGATAGTTTTAAGAATTGCCAGTAAGTATACAACATTTGTTGCATTAGTTACCTTAATATGGAACAAAGTTTTTCAATATCTTGGGTTTTAATAAACACTGAAGCTAATTTATGAATGTAGTAGATGCTTTAGGTCCTTTTAGGCCCTTAGTGAATTTCGAAAGAATATTATATGTGTGGCGTAGTGGAAAGCAGTGCGCGCTTTCTTTAATACTGAAATATGTATATGTTTTGAATTCGTTGGGAATTTCGTGGGAGAAATTTTTAAGATGTGGGTAATTGAGGGAGTTTTTCCCGATTTTCGTGGATTTTTTAACAGAGAATGTCCTGTTACCAATATACTTGAAGTTGCTGTTACAATCGCATTTACTTCTGGGGAAAACATTAGCTATAGTACATATCGTCGATTCACGCGCAATACCTCGTATCCGCCAAAAGCAATACCACTTATGAAGTGACATAGAAAAATATTATTTTGGTTACCCTGTCTCAATGCTTCCCTACTTGACAAATTTAATAGTGCATAATTAAAGTAGAAGCTCATATTTAGTAAGTTTAGGTAGGAAACGATTCAAAAATAAGTTTCTACACTCTGTTGTAAAATTTTCGGCCTATCTTGTTTAGCATCAAGCGTGTGGAGAACCGGAAGCAGAACGCTGAACAGTAGCTATTGTACCTAGGCTAGAGCGTTCGATTTTATGCAATTTTTCGAAAACCGGTTTAAGAGTTATTGGAAAAATAGCCCGGTTTGATTTTACATATTCTCTTTACGGTAACACTAATAGAAATCATGAACAAAATTGTTTTCTGACTACTAAAAAAAGGTAAGCCTTTAATTTAGAAATCAATAAGACAAAATAAGTTCCAAGTACTTTGTATTACAAGTAAAACAGAAAATAATTATGGAAAAGTTCACACCTAATGGAAAAACTCAGGCATGTAGGATCGACTGTGTTCGGAATGAGAGTACAAAAACCGCTGAACAAATATAGCATTTTATTGACATGTCATTCGTCGGGAATGAATCAAATGTCCACTATGACCCCTTCAATTCCATCACTGGAGACCAACGCCACCTATCGCAGACGAAGAGCTCGAGGTGCTTCTTACATTCTGGATACTGTAGCAGGTTAAACTGTTTACGTAATTTTCTGCAGTGGAAAATTTTCCAGTATTCATATATAGAATTAATTAAACATTTTTGGTTTTATTATCAATAAAATTAAAAAAAAAAATCCGGTTGGTAAAACCAAGTCAACTACCCTAACCTGCATATTGTACCACCGCCGAAGGAGACACTGGAATATTACATGTGATTGTCGCTGTGTGTGTCGCAAATGGGAAATGGCTGTAGCAAGAACTATCTTCATACCCTGAACCGGACTGAAGCATAAGTGTTTGCCCAGCAATTTTAAAACTAACATAGCGGGTATATAACCATCATCTCACCAACCCTAGCTCCTGAGAAAGAAAAGCTTGCAAACTGTTGTCCAGACGAGATTGAGCAGCCAATTTATTGTTTCGTAACTATCACCACCTGTAAAATACTACAGTGGTCTGGAATCCTAACGCAATATAAACTAACTTTTTCAAGTCAGGTTTGAAATTAGAGACTATTTATATAGCTTGTTGACTGTCAATGCCGAAGTTGAATCCAAACCGAAAAACACTGCAATGACTCGGTCGCCTTAATGGCATGGTGACCATATGCTATTTGCAGTAGACATGTAAACTATTGCCTTTAGCTTTCAGGCCTTTAAGTCATCCAATATCCTTGATTACAACAGACAAACTTAGCCCACCCTTACCGGATGAATTTCCTTAGAATTTACGTATGTATTTTCATCCTACCATTCTCATCATTTAATAGATAATAAAGTTATTCGATTTCAAGTTTAACTTTTCTAAAAAAAAACTTGATTGCATTTACGGAAAATAGTCTAATACCTTTAAATGGCTAACAAATCGGGATATAAACTTTGTACTGCTTCTGCCACAAAGAGTTAAATCTCTTTGTCGTTGAACATTTACACCTTCGCTTTTTAACTTACACTCAAGTTCTCTTTCTGCCTTTTCACACACGTACAGATATTTGCCTTTCCAATTTCCTTTACTATGTAAATAGTCTAAGATTGGATTTTCTCAGGAGATTAAAAGTTGAAATGTCAAACAGTCGAACTCGTTTTCTGTTTTATGACAATTCACAATGCTTTTTCTTTTATTACTACCCTTAAAGTCCGTTTTCTCGTTTATGGAGATAAGCCAAAAACTGTTCTGCTTCACAAACTTAGTGGAGTCGGTCGTCATAAAAACTGAAGTGAGAGATTACTAATTTTTGATGACAAAAAACGTGACGTAGGAAAATTTCTTGGGTATGGATTTCGCAATTTAATATTTTTGCACCAATTTGGAATATGAGATTTTCGTTTTTGCTTTTCCCTCAGTGAATATTAAATGGGACAAGTAAAATCGTAAGGTCTTAATGCAATCTAACTTCCGTGTGGTTAAATAAATACTTTATTTGCAAATTAGTTTATTTTCTTAATATTCTTTAAATTGATCGCCGTCTGGGTTAAAAAAATAAAAATAAATGTGAGAGCATGTACAAATCGCACGCTGATTTTAAAAGGCGCCATTCAATGTACAAGTGCATAAGGGTTTATAAAAATATGTCGTTGGGAAAATACTGTGCGTGTTTTAATTTCTAGGCAAGTTTACGTTTATTTGGTGCTTGCTTTGTTGATGAGGCATCTTAACGCTTATCATGCCTCGGATGATGTCCTCTCTTTTGATGACGACCACGGCTATGATTTGAGGGAATGCACCTGGAATATTCGGACACTTAATGGGCAAGGTGCCTTTGTCCGGCTGGTTGATGTCCTCGGGAAGACAAAGACTGACAAAATATTTGGTACCAAATGAAAGAGGACTGAAATAGCTTCGAAACAGAAATATTTCAACGTATATTGCCACCTATTTATAAATATATATTTTTTATAATCTATGTATATATTTAATACGCAAAGCAATTTTTTGTCCAGGTCATCAGATCTGCACCGTTTGTTCGATCTTAAAAAATGAGGTGTCAAATTAAAGGGCTTGGCCCGTAGATGTGCAATAGGGTTTTATTTTTTCGGAAAAAATAATTCAAATTATTTAATAATCAGTGCAATTTGATCCGCACCGTTCGTTCGATTTTGAAAAATTAGGTGTAAGATTAAAGGGCTTGGGCTTTTAAAAAAAAATCAAACTCAGTTTTAACTATGGTAATTGTAATATTTACCACCATATGTGTGACAGACGTAAGAGCGTGGTAATTTAAAATATTTTGAAGTGCGTTGCAACCTTTTTAAAATCTAAGGGCCGGTTGTCGTTTGATACCCATATTTCATATGTATGACTTGAATATAAGTTTACACAATTATGGCCGTTTGCTCAAAGCCTGAT
The DNA here is from genome assembly GCF_001687245.7 of Rhagoletis zephyria. Lineage (NCBI taxonomy): Eukaryota > Metazoa > Arthropoda > Insecta > Diptera > Tephritidae > Rhagoletis > Rhagoletis zephyria. Next base: position 18,464 of record NW_016157291.1, read on the forward strand.
TGACATTAATCTTCGGTGAGCATCGTTATCGGCGTCTTCGACCCCATGCATATAACACGGTGTCGATAACGATGTTCAGCTGTAGATTGTGTCAACCAGGCTTTGAGCAACTGGCCCTTAGATTTTAAAAAGCTTGCAACGCTCTTCAAAATATTTTCAATTACCACGCTCTTATATGGTAGACAGACGGAGAAAAATAATTAGAATTAATAAGCATAAAAGCAAATTAAAATTTTACCCTTACAGACGGCAGTAATGCGGATAAACCAGCCGCAAGGTCGTGGGTTCGAGTCCCCCGGCCAGTAGACTTTTTTTATTTCTTTTTCATTCTTTTTTTATAACTTCCATATTTTTTTACGTTGCTTTCAGTTAGTTGTTGTTGACTTTTTAATAAAATTCAATTCTAAAAATTTAAATTAACTAATAGTAAAATAAAAAATCGTTCCAACCGGAGATCGGACCTGGCAGCTACAGGCTTGTAGCCCGCAACTCTCACCACTCGGCTACCGCGTACGCGACACTCGCCTGCTTCGTTTGCTTACTTGTACAAAAGACAACAACTGGCCGTTTTTACCAGTGCTGTCATCGAAAATTCCCCGGACCTGAGTTAATTCCCAAAAATTTCGTGCATTTGTTCGGCTGCTTATGCTCATTTTAAAGAGGAAAATGCATGAGTTAAAGCAAATAAAGGCTGGTTATGCAAATAATCGAGCCCGTTTGTCTACCGTATTACGTCTGTCACCCATATGGTGGTAAATATTACAATTACCATAGTTTAAGCTGACCAACCGTACTCCTTTGAGGAGGATTGTAATCTTCAAACATGATTTGTCCTCCTCTAAAATATTGTCCTTCTTTGTCTGTCCTCCTTTTGAGCAAAAATGTCCTCCTTGCCAAGTTTTATAGTAGTCATGAAATTTTCAACAAAAAATTTCGTTAAGAATATTATTATTTCCTAATTGGACACAATCACAGAGAAGTTAGAAAAAGGTTTCAATGATTTAAATTGTTTTTTTTTATAGTAATCACCATTTTGACTCTTTCAACTTAAAATGTATTTTATGGCAGAGTTTTATCTTTAAAATGAGGAGAAAACGATTTTAAAATGGTAAAATAAGGTTCTAAGTTTTGTTTTGCTGTTGAAGTAGTGAACGTAGAACCACCCAGGTTCGGTCCCCACTCCAAAAAAATTTGTTTAATTTTACTAATATTTTTTAATATAAACATATTTTTTAATATAAACATTTATTTTATTCTTTTTTAATAGTATTTCACATAATCATTCCAAGTAAATCAAATTTTTTGGGGTTTAATTTTACTTAAAAAGGCCACAACAACTATAATTACATAAACAAAATTTAAGTAATAATTTTTAAAAGAACAAAAAAGATGTGAAAAATGTTTCCTGGCAGTGGGATTCGAACCCATTACTTCCCGGATTGCTAAATCCGAAATTCTGCTGCGGACACAGCGTGAACTAATTGAAGTACATACACTCAAAAAAAAACTTCTCTTAATTGAAGGAAAACAGCAATCAAAATAAAGAAAAATGGGAACGAAATAGCACTAAAGAAGTTTTATCCTCTTTTCATGCCCAACATTTCTTCAAAATGATGCATTGCATCCACGGTTCCATATTTTCGTGTACGTTTTTATACAATCCAATGAAAATTTACTCATTCGGGAGAATTTTTTACTCATTCGGAAGAATTTTCGACCTTAAAGTAAGGAAAGTTTTTTTTGATACAGAGATGGATTTTTGGTTCAGTGTATATGTATTGCCGACTAAATTTTTTTCTATTCCTATTGATAACTCTGTTTCCTCTCACCTCAATAAAAAGCTGTTTCAAAGATGTCTATGATTGACACAACATAAAAATCTATTCTAAACTTAAAATTTTATTTTAACAAGAATGAGTTGAACAGCGCAAATAATAACATTTACTACGGCTTTCCCACGGCACCCCAATTACGTAGTTCGCTCTCTCGCAATTCGCACTCCAATTACCCTTTGAATTATGTAATTCGCCATACTAAATTTTGAGGGCGTTTCCCGGAAATTTTGCCACTTATTCTTATTCTGTAAACGTTTAATTCTTGTATATATATATTAGAGTGATCCAAAATAACTAACCTAGCGAATTTATAGCCTTAAAATTACCTAGTTACTGAGAAGGAAATTCTCCCATTTGGAAAGATTTTTATTTCAACTTAAAAGGTTTCGGTGGACATTTGAAATTTTGTATGTAAATAGCATGCAAAATAATATGTGTTCCTTATACATGTTATAATTTTTGAACCGTTAAATAAAGTTATAAAAAAGGGATAACGGACACCTAATTTTTTAAAATCGAATGGGGGAGAAACTCCGTCGCTGATGGAAGAACCTTAGCCACAATCTGCATCAAAGCGAGATGCTTGAACATCTCGCTCATCCGTGCCCATGCCCCGATGGATGAGAAGGACGAGGCGTCCAAGGATCTCTTCTATGAGCTGTTGGAGCGTACATATGAGCGCTGCCCCCGACACGATATCAAAATCATGCTTGGCGACCTCAATGCCAATGTGGACAAGGAAGGGATCGTTGCAACCACCGTCCGAAAATTCAGCCTCCACGTTGAAACGTCCGACAACGGAATGAGGCTGATCGACTTCGCCGGGGCCGGGGCAGTACTAGGTTCAAGCATAAAAAGATTCATCAAGCTACGTGGCTGCCTCCGGATCGAAAAACGAGAAATCGATCATGTTGTGATAGGCGAAACACTCCGAGGCCCAAACATCTACTCGAACCACTATCTTGTTGCAGCCAAGATACGCACCCACCTCAGTGCAACAAAAAACGTGAGCCCAAATATGCAAAGAAAGCTCAACTTCGAAATGCTCAGCATGGAACCACATTTCCCGCTCATTAAGTACCACCGCCGAAGAATTAGTCGGATTTTAGAGAGCCCGAAAGAACAACTGGTACGATAAGGAGTGCCAGGAAGCTGCAGAGAAAAAAGATGCCGACTACAGGGCCACGCTGCGATCGAGCGCAACGCGCGCTATGTGGGACGGCTATAGGGATCTGAACAGGGAAGCGAGACGTATTTGCCGCAATAAGAACAGAGAGGCTGAAATACGTGAGTGCGAAGAGCTGGAAATGCTGGCCGACAGGAAGAACGCCCAAAAATTTTACCAGGGACTTAGGCGACTTACGGAAGGATTCATGACCAAGACGTACTCCTGTAAGAGCAGAAATGGCGACCTAGATACCGATGTTCAAAACGTACTTAAATTAATGAGGGAACAATTTTACACCCTACTGAATAGTATGATGACGGAATCGATGTTCCACCGCCTGACTATGACGAGGTACGAATAGCAATAACGCGGCTGAAAAACAACAAAGCTGCTGGAGCTGACAGCCTGCCAGCTGTGTGCGTGATCTACGAAATCAAACAAGGTGAGCGTGCGTGAACATGAGCCAAAATCACTCACGTGCCCATCTCAAACCTGTTCCAACATTTTGTTTGAGCCGGGAACCACCACTCGAAGAAATATTAAATGAATTGAGTAACAGGAATTTCGAAGGATTAGCGTTCAGCTAGAAACTTTCACTTAAGGAGAATTAAATGATTTGATAGGGGATCTAGAATCATCTAAAGAATTTGGAAAAGTATTAGCTTCTAGTTTAAAAAAAAAACACTTCATACAAGACGGTAAGATTTGCTACAATTTTTTTCATTCTGAAACTGGTATTGTTTTTATTCAGATGTTCAAGGCCTTTTTCTGGAAACAGGTCTTTTGGAATACCATCCTAAGTACCACAGTTTTTATTGACATTCACGAGACGAAATTATTAATTATTATTAAAATGCTGGATAGCTTTAAAACCTTAAGATATAGTATGTCCATCGAAGTACGCTGCCACCACAGTCATCGTGAGCAATTCTCAGAGAATATCGGATCCTACAGCGAAGAATGAGGGGAGCGGATTCAGCTGGACCAATAAACTACAAAATCGGTGTAAGTTAAAAAATGAAAAAAGTATAGCTCTTTGACACCAAAACAACTATTGACCAGTGCTTATCATTAAGAGTATGATATCTATTCATTATTATGAAGGAAATATTCATATTATATGGTGAGCTAAATAGGTATGTTATAGGAAAAGTTTCACTTCACTCTAAATTGCACAAATTTGTATTTTCCCAGTCGGAAAATTAGTAATGCATTACATGCGTGATAAATAATATAATGTATTTCTTATGACTTCTCGATTATATTACTGCTAACTATGTAATCAGCATTCTAATGTTTCAAAAAGTTCCAAAAATTTCATATTAAAACACATTCATTTCTCGATACTAGGTAATGCAAAATTGAATGCCCCACTTTTCTTAGGACATCGTCCTGGGTGAAAAAATGCATTTCGATTACTATACATTACATTTTCCCACTGGGTTGCCAGTATAGTGTAGCAGCATACGTCCCTGTGGTCTGTGAATGGCTATAACTAACTGAAAACTCTAAGTTGATGTAGCCGAGACGAGCTTTAGTTTACACCACGAACACACTCAACGCTTTCTCAAATTCCAACAAGCGCTTAAGCAATAAATAGTTATAGTTCCTGAATGGATTTTTCTCACGCCATAGTCTAATTAAGATGATTAATTTATTTAATAGCATTGGGCAAATGACAAAAAAGGAAGTGGTCGTGTTCATCGACGTTAAACTGACAACCATATACAGCAGCAATAACACTGTACAGCACTCGGCTGGGTATTGGACCAAACCAATTTTTTTTTAAAGATTGAGTCTTAGGTAAAAAAAGGTATTTCTCCGTTTTTCGAAGTTAGCCTCCGAAATCGAGATATGGGCCTTCGAAGTTCGAAATAGGACCTTTGGTAAAAAATTATTTTTAATTATTATATGTAAACAACTAAAAAACTAAAAATATAGATGTAGTCCGCTTTTTGCTCGTATTTGAATGGTATATAACTTTTTTTGCGCAAACTTATATTAAAAATGCTGTTAGGGGTCAAAGGTCGGGTCTTCGAAAAATT
>NW_016157291.1:25783-28394 GCF_001687245.7 Rhagoletis zephyria
AATCTTAATTAAAATATAAAACAATTTCAAAGGAAACTGATTTTTTTTTTTAATTCAAAGTCAAACCATCTAAAGTGACTTAAGCTACTTTAATTGAACGGCACAGATATAATGACGAAAGGTACCGAAAAGGAAGTATTGGGTACCGAAATTTTTTCAAGTATTGGGTACCGAGAATTCAGCACATCACTACTCAGAATGTCGCCTGAATAATTTTAATGACATTTGTTAACGTGGAGCTATTTGTGAACCAAATGAAAAAAGTGGCGCATTTTAGGAGCTGGTGTAGTTTTCGTACTTATCTCAATGAATAAATAGTACCAAAATGTTAAAGGTAGAATTTTGATTTGAAAGAAATACTGGTGGAATAACAAATACACCAAAACGTTCTTTTTTTATTCAATCTAATCAGATTTGTACCAAAATCCATAAATTTACACCAATTTATACACCAGTGTGCTACTTGAGACATTATTATCATCATTCGCCAGTTCTACCCAAACTTTTGCCTTTTTAGAGACAATTTTTGTTGAATCATCGGCACTGGATAAGCACTAAATTATGTCGTAAGGTAGAAGTATATGCGCTTTTTGGTTCCAGAGATATTGATAGTGTAGTGCTTACTTCAGCTGAAGAGATGGCTACCACATGTTTTTACCAAAATTGATAGAGCACAAAATTTTTTTTTAGCGGCATAAATTGGCACTAGATAAGCACTAAATTATGGCATGTGTGCGAAACCAGTCGGTGAATGTTGTAGTGATAACTTCAAGGACCTTTGAAACTTGCACTTTATTATATTAAAATTTTATGGGCTATAAAACTGCATCTAGCTTTCTTTGCATTTCAGACAAAGCGATGTTTGGCCGCTCAATGTATGTACTTGAGGTATCAGTTTACAAAAAACATCAATGCATCGATGCCTTGATGCATTGACTATTTATTTATACATCGAGTGGAAAATGTTCGATGCATCGAAACAAAGCATAAATATTTTCGATGTATCGATGTTTGTTTGACATCCTTAAACTGAAGGTCACTTTCCTTTGTGTGACAACAATAAGGCGCATGACACAAATCCGAGGAGAAGCTCGGCCAACAGTAACATACATATGTGTAAGCGCCAATCTATCACTCTTATTATATATGTACGTATAGTTAGGCACCTAGGGAACGGACCATTCTCTCTCTCATTCTGGCAGTTAAAGCTTTCCTGCACATATTGCTTACGCGGATCACTGCGTCTCTGAAAAAGCTCCAAGTAAGTTTTTCTCTACACACACTTATACGCTCAAGGGATGATTGCTTGAATGGTAGGATCAGTACACTTTTCGCCGATGGGTCGAAGCTTGCTGGAATGGTTGGTAGTGGAGTCTTTTGTCGTGGCCTTTCCCACAACATCAAATTATTGCTTCCTTTTTGCTCTAGCGTTCTGTAGAAAGGTGGCTGCTATTCAATGTTGTCAGATTCACAGTTTTAACTGTAAATTGCAGCCTTTTAAACAAGCTTAATAATAATAATAATAATAATAATAGATTGGCACTTACCCATATGTTAGTGTTTGACCGAGCTTCTCCTCCAATTCGTTGCGTGCGCCTTGATGTTGTCACACAAAGCAGAGGGACCTACAGTTTTACACCGACTCCGAACGGCGTTCGTATTTTTATGAGTAGCTGTTTTTCATGGCAGAAATCAGGTTGTGCGTGTTAAATATTTACATTATTTACAAAAATTCTTTACTTGTAAATAATATAAATATTTACAGGGTGATATTTTTGCTGTAAATAATGTACATTTGTAAAGAATTGTAAACAATTATAAGTAATTGTTAATTACTGTAAACAATGTAAATATTGGTAAATATTGTCTCTGTGTGAACACCAACGTGTTTCAGCCAGGGTTGTGCCTGTAAAATATCTACATTATTTACAATAATTCTTTACTTGTAAATAACTGTAAACAATGTAAATAATTTCCAATTTATCATTGTTTTTAATATTTTACAGCTATTTACAATGTAGGTGTACGGCACTCCCAGTGTCTAAAACCACCTCAAAAGGCCTTCAAACGCCTCAAAACGGCCACTGAAGTTTAAATCAACCAACCGGTTCCCAAATGGTACTAAAGTAGCTAGTTTCAGACTAGACCCAAACTGTTTCCCAACTTGTCCCCAAAGACTAGTTACCAACTGGGCCTCCCGTACCCCAAGCACTATAAGCACCTCCCATAGATACGTCTGCATACCAAATTTCAAGTTCATGTGACTTATGGTTCCAAATTATAGCTGATAAAAATGTCCGCGAATATGGGATGTGCCGCGCCCCCTTTTACAAACTCATTTATATATACTCTACTATAAGCACCTACCATAAATATGCCTGCATACCAAATTTCGAATCCCAATTTTCTTCCTGTAATAGGCCCAGGTTTCATGGTAATACTCTGTCAAAATTTCATCCTATTCTCTCAATCCGTTTAGGCTGCAGCCTGGCACGTACATACATGCTTCTACAAATATATAGTAGATATAACGGGTGATTTTTTTGAGGTTAGGATTTTCATGCATTAGTATTTGACAGATCACGTGGGATTTCAGACATGGTGTCAAAGA
>NW_016157291.1:29032-75127 GCF_001687245.7 Rhagoletis zephyria
TTAAAAAATCACCCGTTATTTGCCCCGTTGTTAAGGGAAATCATGGTATTTAGCTGTTCAGATCAAACGGGTCATCTGTATAATTAAAAGAAAGATAAATGGTTCATAGTGATTTTTAAAGAGAGTTGTCGCCTGTTTAAAATGTTAAATTAAATTAATGAGAATGTTTAAAAAAACAAGTTCAACTTTAATCAAGGGGATTGAATATTTAAAATATGTGCCGCACTATGGGTGTCAAATGAAAGAGGTCTTAGAAGATTGTAGTGAAAATAATTTGGAATGAGTTGCCATCTGTTTGAGAACCTAAATTTACACTAGTTTTACACAAATTATATGAAATATTAAAATATGGGTGTCAATCGAAATAGTGTTAAGAATACTTTAGTTGAAAATTTAGGCGTTCTGTACATTGGTCGTCCAATGATAGTTGCTTCATCGGGACAATCATGATTGAACGATTACATGACGACTACACCTTCGCGCACTCTGTCGTGATATTTCAATTCATTTGGCATCTAAAAATTCGCTTAGAGCAGGTATTTTCTGTTTTTTTGGTTGATATTTTCGCGAAATTTTTACAAAAACCTGCAATTTTAAAATAATGAACTGTGCTGCAACAATTCTAGACATAATTTTTCATTAATCCCTCTTTTTTTCTTTTCCTGAGATGTGTTTTGTGCACGCACGCAGAGACTTTTTACAATTTTGTCATATTTGATAGTTAAAACTATCTCATTTATAGAATTTTATTGCAATTATCCACTTTTTAATAATTTCCCCAGATTTTATGCAAGATAAACTAATTTTTATATAATTTTAATGCACACAAATTTTTCTTCATAATATGTATACAAACGATGCGTGCATAACGATTGCCAAACGACAGTGTCGTACTTATCCGTTTCTGCATCCTCTACGATTTGCCGATAACGACAAGTATGCAGACCTCCATTGAAATGCATGTGCTCGGCTCAAAATTTCAGGGCGAGACAACGCAACCATGATTGGACGACAAGTGTGGTTTTTGAAGGGGGTTAGCTCCTGTCTAAACAAAGGTTTATTTATAAATTACATAAAGGAGGGTTGCCACCTATTTAAAACTCAACCCGAATTTAGAGAAATGAAATGGATGCCAGATGAAAGAGGTTTAAGTAGGTTGTGGGCTCAAAATATTGAGAAGGGGGTTGTTACCTGTTTTAAAAGTCGAATTTAATTAAATTTAACGCAAGTTATTTGAACTCAGGGCTGCTACCGGTTTGAAAAGGAAAATTCAACTTGAATTAAGGGGATTAGGTGATTAGGTGATTGTAATATGTAGAGTACGACCGGTTAATCGGCATCGGCTAGTATCGTCACAAAATTGAGCATCGGCATCGGCCTTTTTTCGCCGATTCTTTGGAATTTTCTTTTCAGGTGAAGCGACAGCCAACATCAAAAAACATTTGCAGCCAGCTCACAAAGATGAATTTTTTTTGTTTGTTTGAAGGTGTTTCACGTTTTTTCCATACAAAAGTATATTCGAAGCAAAAAAAAAGCCAAAAATTAACGGGATTTTATAGCAGCTTGAAACTTGCACTTCAAGCAAGAATTTAAGAATTAAATGGTCTACAAAACTGCATACCAAAATTTACATTTATTTGTAATTTTTTATGGAATCCGCATCGGCATCGGCCGATTCTTTCCCCATAAGCCGATTAATCGGCATCGGCATCGGGACCTGAAAAAAATTGGAATCGGTCGGGCTCTAGTAATATATACCCAAATATGGATGTATAAGAAGCTTTTAGTTTGAAAATATTTCGAAGAGGATTAGAAAAGAGAAGAATTTTATAATCTCATGTTTATGGAGTTTAATTGAAATAAATCACATCTAATATAACACGTAGAAACTTCAAACACACAGCGAAGCGGGTGCGGACAAACTAGTATTCTACAAAAAGATGTTGAGGATTGATGTACAACTTTTTTTAAGAAATGTACAAAATATAGCGCATTCCTTTTTAATGCCGAGTCAAATCTAAATTAAACAAGGATTACGATGGTATACTTTTAAATACCTAATTTACTGCTCTTCACTATGCAAATCAACTTCAAAAAGTTCAACTGTTAATAGCTAAGTTAGCTTTAGGACAATCTTGACCATCTTATATATAGAAATGTTAAGCTCATTTCTTTGGCTTTGAAACGACGTTAAGACGAAATCTCTACGATGGGCAGAACCCGAGATATAACGATTTGAAGGACTATATGACGAAAAAATTCAAACTTTGACAGATCATATCTACGAAGAAAAAAATTCCTCGAACACGTGTTAGCTTATTTCATTTATAGAACCCACAAAATAAAATTTGAAGCGAATCGGAGACATGACATAATTTTTTTACGAAATCCGTCCGATTTGAAAAAAATTGCTCATACACATAAGTTAAGCCTTAGGAAAAACAAGAGATAAATCACTAGGTGGAAAACACTGCCATATGTATGTATATAAAAAAAATATGCGAAACTGAACCAGAGCACGTAGAAATATGTTCATATAAAAGAACCGATTCGCTAATAAATAACCTCTAACACAGCCGCTGAAAGTTATAAGTGTATGTACGTCCAAATGATGTTTCGAATGTCATATTTTTCACATTCGCGAATGCGAATGCGAATTTTCGAATGTTAGTAATAATATTAAAAAGATATAATTAAATTAAGTCATCGTTTTTATTACTTAAAATTTTTGTAAATTATTAGAACATTAAACGAGTGCTTAACCTATACAGTATTTTATTCTAGTAGTCAAAGTTCAAAGGGGCATATTATATTTCAAAAAAAGTAATTTTGCTTGCTTTTCTCCCATGCGGCGATTTCCTAGAGGCTTGTATATAAGACCGGCTGCACTGAACAATTGCTCACTGTGAACGCTGACGGGTGGAGCGCTCAAATATTTGCGGGCCAGATCTGTCAATTTGTCGTAGTTTGGTTTTCCACCAATCGAGGGGATTTTCACCGAGATGAGCTGGTTTTCCTTTAAGATGTACCTTCAATTGAGCTTTAATTTCACACATTTTAATGTCTCCATATTCTACATCCGAGATTTCGCTTTTGCTGGAGGAATCGAAAATTATTTCTAGGTTGTATATAACCTTTTAGCAGTACTTGTTGAAAGCCCATCAATGTTGCTTGATATACAACTTAACCGTTTAGCGCCTGAAGCTAAAAGCGGGTTGTTGCCGCCAATGTCTAAAATATATTATATTATACTAGAATAATCTAGTACTTAAATTTGTATCTATAAATTAAAATGACTTCTGTCACGAGTCGTAAAACGAGTTTTATAATTCGATGATTATTCGCCAATTGTACTTTAGCTATTTCGTGCATAAAGTAGCTCAAAAGCAATTTATCAAGATATCGTCATACGTCCTGGTTTTCATAACTTAAATCCTGATTAGCGATATCATATTCCGCAAATTGATTTAATTTAAGTTTATATCGATAATAGGAATTTTAACATAAAGACATGTATAGTTACATGTGTTGAAACTATGCAAAACAAAAATTGAATTCACATCCAGCTGGCGTAGTTTTTCGTTAAAAATTCTAAGAAAATCAGGGCGCTTTCGTTCCGTTGAGAAACTGTCTCAACACCGGTTATTGTCCGCACACTGGTTAGACAGACTTGGAGCATTTCAACATTATTAGAGTGGACTCACTGCCCATGTACACATTCGCATTCGCAAAACATTCGTATTATTTGATGTGAATGTGAATGTATAAAATGATGCGAATCATTCTCATAACTAATGCGACTGCAAATATTCGCAACATCCCTGGTCCAGATATACATCAGCCGCTATCGGTTCGCCAACAGTTAGCGAGTGGCGAAATGAACGAAATCAACGAGGCACAACCAAACTCGCCAACTTCCATCGCTGCTAGCTAAATTTGTAGTTGCTTTCACATACAACATTTTTCAGTAAGCGAGCGGGACTCAAGCATAGCGAGCAGAGAAGTGGCGAATTGAAGGCGGCTATACATATTATGTTTGTATGTCCTGGCATATGGCTGAAGATTTACAAATCTACTAAAGTTCTCTCTTATAGTCTTTGAGTATGGGTCAGCTAAGCTGGCAGTTGGATTGGGAGCATTGTATTTGCCACGTTGCACAGTGGTCCAATGTGCAAAGCTAGGGTACTTTAATAAAATTTTTTGTTTGTAAATTTTCAATAAAATTTTTATCAAATATGCATGAATATTGTCTACTTAAGAGTAAATTAAATTTTTTTTTTAAATTTGGCTACATATAAACGGTATCCAAAAGTAATAGTAAGCAATAAGTGAAAAATTAAATTGTGCGTGCAACGAAAACTGAGTATTTTTAATGCTCAATAACTTGCTTAAAGAAACTTTGTTTTAACTTCATTTCTTTCTCCGTCATAGTTTTAAGTAAGAAAATTTAGGAAACTTAAAAGTTATTACCGAAGTGGACGCACATATTTTTTTGGAGCCGATAAAGTTTTAATCTTTTTGGTGAGTACCAAATTATCTTTCTTATATGGCGGAATATAGATCACTTACTATACTTATTCTCTCAATTCATGTATGTATATACTAATAGAATCCACAAAAAAAATTCTGCGTCTTGCTGCGGCACCCATACATTTATTTTCAATTTTCAAAATGACTCCCCAAATATGAAGACAGGAAATTTTTGATTTTGGGCTGTCGACCCCTAAAAATGAAAGACTCGATGGAATAATGGATTTTGTACCTGGTAATACCAGTTTAGGATCTAGTGATAGAATCAAATTTGACAAATTGAAATCATACGTGCGAAGCCTAAATCAGAATTTGGAACTGAAGTGGACAAAAGTTTTCCGAAAAAGAGAGGGATTTGTTACTGCAAATAAAGATTGGCTCGAATTTGAAATAGACTTGTCACAATTTGTGTGTTCTAAGTTTGGTAAGCCGACATTTTCTGTTGGTAGGCCAGCTAAATGTTTTGATGATTGTTGCCAAAAATTTAAAATGAAGAAAGCTAATGAGCTTTCAAAAGTTATCGAACCAGGTGTATTTTTTTGGCCAGTGAACTAAAAATGAGATCTTCAGCTAAGCTACTTAATGAGCTTTTAAGTGGCAAAGAAGAATCCTAAAGGTTTTTGGCCTGAAGAAGCTCTCGCACTAATAAGCGACACAAATTTACACAAACCATCAGTATCGTTTACTTACTGAGGGCCGTTTTCTAATGTAAGCAGCAAAGTTGCCTTTACTAACAGGACAGATAAATTGTTCCTCACTTTAAAGTGCTTTCGTTTTCTTATCTTACCGGTTAACATAAATTTGTTATACCGTAGAGTGAAAAATCACTACATTCGTCATAAAATTTCAAAGGTTGGTAATGCAACATAAACAAATATAGTGCAAGAAGCAAGAGCAACTGTTAGCAAAAACCAAAACCTTGGTTGAAATATCTAATATATCTGACTCATGAACAGGACAGCCAACTTGGCTCAACCGTGCCATTTTTGGCCCGTTTTTCCATCAAATGGCACTTAATTTTTCAATTTGGCACAAAGTTCCAAAATGACACTTTGGAAAAATAGTAATGTTTCAATAAATTTTTTGAAATCGTTTGCGCGTACTTCTTTTTCTCAACTAAAATTTTCTAATTTTAGAGATTATTCAACTGCTTTATCTTATTTTGGCATTGCACTTTTGTTTTAGAAATGTAGTTCTTATTTTTTTTAATTTTATTTTTTAACACTTTTGTTTTTCAATTTGGCACATTTTGGCACTTTTTATCTCCAGTATGGCCCTCAAGGTAAGGAGGGTTGGCAGCCCTGCTCGTGGACTAAAACCGAACCAAAATTTAAAGTTGGGTAAAAATTTTTTTTTAATTATTTATAAAAATCGGTTCATGCTTTAATCAAAGTCAAACTTTCAAACTGTATACAGAATTTAGAAAAATTCAACAATTTTCATCAAAACGTTTAACTTTTTAATCCAAATAGTTAAAAAAGTTTTAGGTATGCAGCTATCTATAACCGTGCGCAAGTGCTTAAAAAATATACCAGAAATTGACGAAAAATTTAACGATTTTTTTAATTATATGGTTGGTAGGCGTAGCCGCTATTCGATCTTTCCCATTTTATGAGCAGAAGTTGTTAGTCATTCAAACATAATTTGTGCAAATATCATCCCGATATCTATCTTAATGCTGTGACAGACGGCAAAGCTTATGCATATAATCTGGCACACATATGCACATAATAATTTTGACCTAACAGACGGCAGTTATGTGGGTAAACGAGCCGCAAGGTCGTGAGTTCGAGTCCCACGGCCAATTGAATTTTCATTTATTTCGTTTTCATTCTTTTTTTTTATAAGTTCTATATTTTTTTTACGATGCTTTCAGTTAGTTGTTGACTTTTCATTAAAATTCAACTCTAAAAATTTTAATTAACTGATAGTAAAATAAAAAATGTGATATAAAATAAAGCAAATGAAAACAAAGTAAAGTAAAATTAAATATATAGATAAAATAAAATAAAAAATATATAAAATAATTAATAAAAACAAAAAAATTTTCGTAATCGCTCCAACCGAGGATCGCACCTGGCAGCTACAGGCTTGTAGCCCGTAAGTCTTAATACTCGGCTACCGCGGACGCGGAACTGCGCGCTTTGTTTGCTTGCTTGTACAAAAGACAACAACTGGCCGTTTTTACCAGTGTTGTCAACGAAAACTGCCCGGATCCGAGTTAATTTCCAAAAATTTCGTGCATTTGTTCGGCTGCTTATGCGCATTTTAAAGAGGAAAATGCATGAGTCAAAGCAAATAAAGGCTGTTTATGCAAATAATCGAGCCCCTTTGTCAACGGTATTAGTTCTTAATATGATAAATAAATTACCCTACTAGAGCCGCTTGGACCACTGTGCGTCGGTTGCATGTTTTTGGGGGGTTCAAAATACACAGAGACAGTCTGGCATGCCATATATCATTTAGGGTTTAAGGGTTTCTGATGGCACTCATAAATTATTATGCGCTTTCGTGCTATAAGCACATATACTAGTTGATACTGTGCGAGCAAATGGACATACATACATATGTATGTGTTTGCATGGAGTTCACACATACGGATTTTAGCATGCTTGGGAAGAAAATTAGATGTCATATGCAAATTAAATCTACACTAGTGAACCCGCATGGCGTTAAGACGCTAAAATTGAGTTTAATATTCTAAACAGATGGCAACACTATTCACAAACTTTAATAAATATTTTTAATATTTTTATTGAGCTTTGTACCACGATTGTTTATTAGGAAAATTTGAAAAAGCAACAAAGTCTAAGCGGTAGAAGTTATAGCACTATTTCGGAGATCACCACATCTCCTCATCAGACTTCTTTTTCTAGACTTCAGCAGGGATCGAACCTGCGAATTCGATGTTCAAAGTCAGAAGCGTTAACCACTGAGCTATGTACATCCCGTAAACTCTTGTTGCTAATTCATTTTCCTTATTCAACCAACTACTATCAAGTGCAGCTGATTTGCCGCTATTTAAACTCGACAGCGTGGTTGTTGTTGTCAATTCTATACATCCATTTGCTTATTTGCTTTTTTGTATAGTTTCAGGCAGGCTCTTCCTAAACTATGTATTTGTCAATGTTATTGTGGCTTGTTNTTTCGTAATCGCTCCAACCGAGGATCGCACCTGGCAGCTACAGGCTTGTAGCCCGTAAGTCTTAATACTCGGCTACCGCGGACGCGGAACTGCGCGCTTTGTTTGCTTGCTTGTACAAAAGACAACAACTGGCCGTTTTTACCAGTGTTGTCAACGAAAACTGCCCGGATCCGAGTTAATTTCCAAAAATTTCGTGCATTTGTTCGGCTGCTTATGCGCATTTTAAAGAGGAAAATGCATGAGTCAAAGCAAATAAAGGCTGTTTATGCAAATAATCGAGCCCCTTTGTCAACGGTATTAGTTCTTAATATGATAAATAAATTACCCTACTAGAGCCGCTTGGACCACTGTGCGTCGGTTGCATGTTTTTGGGGGGTTCAAAATACACAGAGACAGTCTGGCATGCCATATATCATTTAGGGTTTAAGGGTTTCTGATGGCACTCATAAATTATTATGCGCTTTCGTGCTATAAGCACATATACTAGTTGATACTGTGCGAGCAAATGGACATACATACATATGTATGTGTTTGCATGGAGTTCACACATACGGATTTTAGCATGCTTGGGAAGAAAATTAGATGTCATATGCAAATTAAATCTACACTAGTGAACCCGCATGGCGTTAAGACGCTAAAATTGAGTTTAATATTCTAAACAGATGGCAACACTATTCACAAACTTTAATAAATATTTTTAATATTTTTATTGAGCTTTGTACCACGATTGTTTATTAGGAAAAATTGAAAAAGCAACAAAGTCTAAGCGGTAGAAGTTATAGCACTATTTCGGAGATCACCACATCTCCTCATCAGACTTCTTTTTCTAGACTTCAGCAGGGATCGAACCTGCGAATTCGATGTTTAATAAATATTGTTTCAAGTAAATTCGTCCATCCCTTTTTGAACGAAGAGAGGTCTCAAATGGCGTCGGTTTTTCAGTTCCTCAATTCAAACCACCGTGCACCGCTAAAAAAGGTCGTAACTTAAAAAAATAAAACCTTAATGCACATTTAGAATGACGGTGCTGATCTGATGACCTTCACATTAAAGATCTGATGACCATAACAGTTCTCCAAGACTTTGTTGATGGTTTCTGGCTCTATCGTAAGGAACCTAACAAAAATATTTCCAAACTAAAGTTTTATTAAAACTCTTTCTTTTGCCACTCATATTTTAATATTTCATATAATTGTATAAAAACTAAATAAATTAGGCTTTTCAAATAGGTGGCAACCTTCTGCGAAGCATTTTCAAACTGAAATCTTTTAAAGCTCTTTTGTCTGATAATTTGATTCATAATTCAATTACCTGAAGAATTAAATTGAATTAAATTTTTTTATCACCTGGCAACTCTGTTCAGATATAAATCCTTCTCAAAACCACGAACGATTAAATCACCTCGTTTAGTAATTTATTTAACTTAATAGTTGATTTAAATTTAAAATTTTGAACAGCTGGCAACTCTCTTCAAACCATCAAACAAAATTTTGATGTTTAAACTGAAGATTTCTTAGCACTCTTTCGTTTAACACCCATATTTTAATAAAGCACGTGGCAACCCTTTTCAAAACATTTTCAAATTACTACCTTTTTAAACTTATTTAGTCTGGACCCCTGTGGGTGAACATTTTGTAAATTACCTATGTAATTTTCCTGTTTAAAATTTAATTTGATTTTTAAACAGGGACAACACTCTCACAGTTAAGAAGCAAAACTTTTAATAACCATTTCGACTGATACCGATGGCAACTCTTTTCGAAAAAATAAAACCAGTTTGCACATCTACAGGCCAAGCGCTGTATTATTTTGAACTTAGTTCTTTAAAAGGTGGCAACTCTTTTCGAAAAAGTTAAGTCCACCCAACGTATTTTATTGTTTTCCATTTCATCGATCTAAATTTTTATTCCTTGTCTAACTTTTATAGTGCACCTGAGATATTTAGGGAACACGAAAGGCGCCACCGGAAGCACACCTAAAGTCAGAGCCCTTTGATTTGACACCTCGCTTTTGAAAATCGAACGAACGGTGCAGATCTTTTATGCTACACAAAAAATGCCTTCCCGTATTATATATATAGATATGTATGTATGTACAGTATCGGTCATATCTATAGCACGCCATTTCAAAGTGATATTGTGTACCACTTATGTTCATTTATTTATTTTTAAGAATTTTCAATTAAAATATAGCTCTTTCTCTAACAAAACCCATATATGAAATTTGCACATTAGCAGACTAAAATTGCAGGGGCTAAAAAACTGTGTACTCAAAAAAATTCCAACACTTCCGAGAAAAAAGTTTTAAATTTAAGTGAAATTTTGTTGCACTTTTTTGTAGTTTTCTACAAATTGTTAAACTTGGGTATATATGGGGTTTGTCTGAGAATGAACTAAATTTTAATTGAAAATTCTTAAAAATAAATAAATAAACATAAGTGGCACCCATTCATTTTTTCTTATCCTTCAAAACGTAAGTTTCAAATGTTCATTATCACACCACTATACTTAGAATATTATATCTATTATGCATTTCATTTCTCAAGATGAATAAACCTTTTAAAATTCTCAAAAATATAAAACTCTGCCGCCAAAACGAATTATAGCCTAACCTGTACCAACTACACAGTCTTCTTCTTGTCATTGTAATCACCTATAAGGCATTCCACACTATTTCAATTGGTCAAAAACTACTTTTGCTCGATTTTCGGATATGTTGCAAAGGAGGTCCTAGAGTATTTGTAAACGCAAAAAAATAACAACATTTGTTTACATTACATATACCTGTAAAATTCTTCAAACACATTTTTAATAGAAATAAGCGGACACCGATGGTCACCTACTTTTTGTCCGCCTATAAGAAATGTCCGCTTATGGGAATTTCGGAAATAATACAATTCAAATTCAAATTAAAAAAGTTGAAATTTCGGGTTTCTAAATTAAAATAGTATTTATTCTTCAATAGACAGAGACAGGGTGAATTAAAAATAATAGAAAAGAAAATATCTTAGAATATGCACTATGTTCTTGTGTACATATCTGTGTTCGTATGGAAAAGTAGCTTATGTCGAAAGGCTGGCTTTAGTATAAATCGGCATTCGCAGCATACGATTGCGAATGACTCACTGGCGCTGAGCCGTTGAAGAACTTTTGGCAAATAAACGTGCAAGAAGTAGTTCCGATACTAGCAAGTCAATATTCTTATTAAGTCTCATCAAAAAATTCCTTGTCGTTTAAAGAATAAATGGAATGCCGCATTATACTAAAGCCAACCTTTCGACATAAGCTACTTTTCCATATGAACACAGATATACATATGTAGAAGCGCAAGAGTCAACATTTGACTAAAAAAAAAAACAAAATTGACCGCTTGTTAGAGCCTCGCGTCCGCTTTTGGGAGATTTATTTTTATAACTGGTCATTTTTGAGTGTCCGCGGTGTATGTGAGAGCATTTTGTGTGGAAAAAAAATCAAAAATTGTTCCTTCCCAAGAATGTGTCCGCATATAGGAGATGTCCGCTTATTGGAGCGTCCGTCTATGAGAGCTTTCACTGTTTATTTATATATGTATATCCGTTCACACTTGGAAGGACCTGTCCGCGCCATGTGAGATCTAACCGAAATTAAGACAGTACGAATCACTATCGTGTAACTTCTTCAATCAGGAAAGCGTACTTCGAGGCACCACATATAGCAAAAGGGCGATTATACTGGCATATGGATATGTTATTCACAGTCAGCCTCAACTTTAGGGCCGAGAGCGCAGCACTTTTTAGCTTGGAGAGGAAGGCAAAAGAGGGGTGTCTAGCGGTATATGACGGCACGAATAAGTACCTCCTGACAACGCGCTGGAGGACTTTGCATACTTAAAACCCAGTATCAACAGAAGTTTTTTGGGGCTTTCGAAATGCCAATTCAATTCATTGGTTACTCTTAGTTTAGAACTTCCCACCAATCATTGTTGAACGCTTTATATAACAACCTAACTTCTATACTTTTAAAAGCTATAACAATGGGCCATAATATTAAATGTGCCTCCTTGCGACGGATATAAAGATACTTCGTTCATACAATTTTTCTAAGAAAATATGCATATGTAAAATGTAATGAATATTCAAACCAAACCAATTCATTTACTTCTTCCAGCAAAAGAAAAACTATATGTATGTTCAAAAAAACTTAACTTTAACAATAAAACGGATAAAACATAAAGGAAACGACAGGCCACACTAACTGTTTGACACCACATAATTCAAGATGCTTGCGAAAAATCCGCCAAAGCAATCGCAAATTAAAAGGAAGAGAAATCGCAAGGCACAAAACAAAAGCTCAAACTAAGTACACGGTCAAAAAATTGGGTTTAATTTTTAAACCGCGGTGGGACTACTGCCGTTTTTAATCTTTTATAGTCTACTTTTTAAACTAGCAATTTTTAATATATTCTGGTTCAAATTTTAGTCTTTAATTCTAGTTTCTAGGAAAATTTGGTTTAATATCTAAACCGAAATAGAAAATGTTTGCACATATGTAGAAATGTTTGTGGTGTTGATTCAAACTGAACATATGAAAGCACATTTACATGCGTGGCTGTAGCTGATGCAATTGATACAATTGGTTGCTACCAAGGCTGTCCGGGTTCAATCCCCATCAGACGCAATTATGAAAATGTTTGGGTCTAAAACTTAAACCGAACTGTTTAAATTGTAAACCCAACACATGTGCTCTCTTTTTTTTTTAAAGTGGAAGGTTTGTAATTGAAACTGAATTTAGTTTGGTCATATATGTAGTCCAAAAAGTTTAAAATTAAAACCGAAATTTTTAACCGTGTACTCATATGCTTGTTAAGATGAGTAGCAGTAAATAGACATAAAACTTTCGGGAATCGCTTGAAAGGAGTTGCTTTTTATTATTCTTTAACTGTCTGGCTCACTCTCTTTTATACATGCATACATAAATTTCGTGTTATATTATTTATTACTCGACCACATCACACGCTTCAGATTTTATTTATGTTGGTCTTAAACGATTTTAACGCCACCACCAAATAGGCAGTCGACAACGGAAGCCAATACTCTGACAGTCAAAGCATCCCAGAAACCCCTGTAAATGGAAAAAATTCATTGCAAAGGACAAATGTGAATATATTGTATGCCATTGTGAATTATGAGCATTTTAGGCAATTTTCCATTTTCCATTCTACCAAAAGCTTTACTTTTTGGAGGACAAACCAACGCCGAGCCAAGGCAGCTAACCAAAGTCTTGCGCTCCTAACTGTAAGCAGCTGGCGTGGGTGTTTAAGCAGTTGTGTCTCGATAAGAATTATGACTGCCTTTCACTTGGCCTTTCATCGTATTTTTTTGTTTTGTTCTTATTGCTGCTGTCTTGCCTTGTCACCCTGCTTCGTGAAGCGTTAAAGTCGGGCTGCAGCGGAATAATCGACACGGACGAAGACCAACGTTTCTTTGTCAGCATATTTATTCCCCCATGCATCATTCTTGGGTCTAATTAGGTAAACATAGCTAATAAATTACAGCATGTTAAGTGCCTTTAATTTCTATTTATAGCTCCAACCGCCTTCCTGAGTACAACTTTGGGGCTGATACTTGACGTTCTATGGCGGACAAGTTAATTGCTTCGCAATTGAAATTTTATATTCTTGGGATATTAAAAGCTGACCATGAAATTAATTATTCTACATGTTATGTTGTATTATAAAGATGTCCAAATTAATTATTGGTTTAGGTACTGTATTTTGTGGCATTCAAAAATATTGATTCATTTGAACATGCATCATATGTTTGGTATCTATGTACATATCTATGTATCTACATCAGGGTGGTCCAAGAAAGCATGTGGGAAAAATTAAAGTCGGAATTTTAATGCCGCCACCCCTAGGATTGTTCTATACCGAAAAATATACCCCACAAAAAAATTTAGGGAGTGCTCAAAGCGCTCAAAGTGGTAACTATATTTTATAAGTCGCCAAAATCCCGTGAAAATACAATAGGGGGACCAACAAAAAATATTTAGTATTAAAGAATGGTTAAATTAATAAACGTATATTAATATTGGAAGTCTCCTGAAGAGAACCATAGTTCTCCGATCGAAAAATATTGATTTTCAAGAATTTTATACCTTTTCTACGAAAAGCTGTTTTTCCCCATATAAAATACATGGAAAACTTTGAACGCTTTGAGCACTCCTTAAATATTTTTTGATTTCAAAATAAATAAAAAATTGGGGTATATTTTGTTTTCCATATCGAGTCGTGTGCGCAAAAATGACGTATGAGCCAAAAAGTAAATTGTTCAGGAGACGGTTTTTTTTGAATATCTTTGCATCCAAGGCACATAAATACAGGTAGAAGCCAAAATGACCTTGCTCTCATGAGAACCAAACCTTTAAACTTCAACTTGATTTTATTTTATNAGAACAATTAAAGGAGTTGGCGGCATTAAAATTCCGACAATAACGTAGGGACCGCGCAGGCGTCTACTCTTAGCGAGTGCCGTTAAAGGACCTAAATCTCCGTTTAATATTATACCGAATTATTTCAAATTTTCAATTTTGCGGGGAAACGTAATAAAAGTTTGATCAATGCATACAGTTGGTATACTAAAACAGCGATGGAAATACACATACCCTCGCCAGTTTTGGGAAGTTTAGTCATCTGTTAGGGTGAACAATTTCTCCTTATAAAGCGTATTAATTGTATGATGAAATCTCAGTTACATTTCTATATTATTAAACGTGCGGCATGTACTGTATGCGACCCCAGTTTGGTCAAATGCGGCACAGTGTCCAGCATACTTCCGTGGAGTCAACTCAACATACCGTTCGTGTGCGCTTCGAGTTTTCAGCACCTTCAGAACAATATCGGACGAAGCAGCATTAGTAGTCGTATTTACTGACAAAATAATCGACGCTTCATGGAGCTTCCGCCTCTCAAGCTGCAACTCAAATACACCGCCGCCGGGACAGGAAAGGAATAATACGGAGTGTTAAAACAAGTGGAATAGTACGACTAAGGGTCGTTGGTAGCTGCACAGAAATCTGGTATCCTGGATTAATACTAGAACGCATGGGGCATTCGATTTTTATCTCAACGGGCTTGGCTGCTTTAATGCATACTGCGACCACTGCCGAAGTGGGTGGAAGAAGACGACCACGACGTATTCTTTGAGTGCCCTCAATTCAATCGGCAGATAAGCCAATTGAGACTAGCCGTTGTAGGGGTGTTTACGCCACAAACAATAGTCGACTATATGATGAAAGCGACAGTGAATGGCCTTCAACCAGCGACACACTAACTTAAATTCTGAAGCAACTGAGGAGCCTAGCGAGACAGCGGCGCACAGTGGGACGTCCCCATATAAGCTGCGGCCAAAAGTAGTAACCGTGCTACAAATTCGCTGAAATTTCGTATATGCACTATACGGCACCTAGAATGTAGAAATGCGGAAAATGGTAAAATTCGAAGCCCTGCCACGCCCATAGCTCTTGTGGGCGGAAATAGCAAATTTTATCGGATTTTGATGAAATTCAAAGTATATGCTGGTTTAAACCAGAGAAGCATAAATCAGAAAGAACGGCAAAATCAATATTTCTTGTGTACAATTTTTTAGAGCCACCGCACATTACAGATTTTATGAGCCGCCGATTCAGTTGGGGCTTGCTTGAAATATGTACATGCAGATGCATGGGCGTGCGTACACTGGACAAACTTAATCGCGCCGTCTAAGTAATTGTGGTGCAATCGAAAGAATAGCAAGTCCAACTAAATCGGCGGCCGATAGAGTCTGTGCTGTGCGGTGGATCAAAAAAAAAATTTTACAAAAATTATTGACGTCGCATTTTCGTTTATATGATTTTTGTTCATGGGCTTAGCAGTGGAAAGTATGTACATATGTATTAAATACGTATATGTACATATATTAACAATGAAGTAACGTTTGGCCAACAAATGTCAATATACGTCGATTTCGTTTTTTACAAAAAAAGGGAAATCAGGAGGCAAGCAGCCACCCGGGCCCTTTCAAACAGGACTATCAATCCAAGTTGGTTAGAGACTGCTTTGACACGCTACAAGGGGACCTTAGACAGGCCAGGCTCTTCGGCTAGCCTTTTAACAGAAACAATATTGTCCTACCAAATAGGAATGATATCAGGCTAATTTCTTGTTATCTGACTGGTCACAATCAATTGCTATTCGACTTACACCGAATAGGTGTGACCACAGAGTCGGAATGCCGGCTCTGCCTCGAGGCTTATGACACTTCGGAGCATATTCTCTGTCACTGTCCGGCTTTAGCCAGACAAACACGTATTTTTATTTATTTTAACCTATTAGCTCCTATGTCCACTAGACTTAAAAGCTAATTTTCAAAGCTATAGCAACAAGGCCTTAAGCTTAATTAGATAATATACTATTGTACATACATATGTAACTGTTTACTTAGATTAGAAAATATAATTTTGTACTTTTTAGAAATTTTATAATTTTAGTAATCGCTTCCTTGGAAGGGGAGGAAAGTGAAAGTATGGGACAAAAAAAAACTGATTTATTTTAAATCTTCGATGGTCGAACCCTTTGTTATTAGGAACTTAGCCTTTTTCAAAGGCTAAAACTAATGTATGGGATTTGAAAGTGTATTTTCAAAATATGTCTGGCCTTCGAACGAAAGCAGAAGCAGTGCGCAGACTATGATGTTATTGTTATTGTGGAGACCTGGCTTAATGCTGATTTCTATGATAGTGAATTCGTGGACTCAAAGATCTATAATGTATATCGGAAGGACAGAGACTATTTCAAAACTGGATATGTAAGAAGAGGTGGAGTTCTCGTCGCAGTTCTCCGAAAGCTACACTCTTTCTCGGTTTCACTTAAGAATAGTAATACTCTCCTCGACCAACTTTGCTATGTAACTTAGGCAGGTCTAATGCTTTTTCAGCATTGGATCTTACACGAAGTAATGTAACTAGCCTTCATGAATCCTATCTAATCGATAGTTTTTTAAGCCTTTATCTGATTCAAATTAATAAGTATGCTAATAAAGTGGATGGCATTTAAAATCTTATTTTCGTCAGCGATAATATATGTATGTATACTGCAATATTGAAGAATGCGACTCACCTATCTCGTCACCTGATATGCATCATGTTTAAGGATGGCAGCGACTAGTTATTTGGTTAAATTAATTGATTATTTCTGTCAATTTACGATTTAATTTTATCGTAGTTTTGTGTTTCATTAATCGATTAATTGTAAAATCATCGTAAAAGTATTAAAAAAAATATGAATTCTGTAGATGTCTAAAATCTATCAATCGAACATTCCTTTTTGCAAGCTACATCAACTTTTAGACGGAGAACTCATGACCAAAAAACTCATCATACTTTAGATCGAATATATAAATCGAGTTACGGAGGGCTGCTAGCTGAACAGCGGTCTTGGTTATGCATTTTTAGCGATTAAAGATGTTTATGAAAACCGATTATTCAATATACTTCAGATGACTTAAAATTTAGATAGAATTTTATTTACAGTGTAAAGAAAATGAACTCAAGGTTTCCTGCCAGTTCTAATGCTCTTAAAGTACTGCCAGCCCACGATGAAAGAACATTGTTGCACCTATAAGTCAACATACTACAGATGACTTGAAATTTTGATAGAATTTTATTTACAGTGCATATAAAATGAATTCAATGTTGCCTGCCAATTCTGAGGGTCTTAAAGTACAAACAGTCCATGTTGAAAGTGCATAGTTGTAAGCATAACTAGACATACTTCAGATGGACACATTAGTTATAATATAAATAGATGAAATATCTAAAGCCAGCCCATTCTGATGGTCACATCATATGAAAAATGCATAGGGGAACACGTATTTCGTTCATATGCTGTCTTAACATAGTGTTGCTGAAATGAAAACATAAAAGGGGCTTCTGCATATGAAGACTGCAGCTTTTTTCCTTGATAAAAAATTTAAATATGTTATTACAATCGGTCGCGAAAATATGTTTGCAACTATTCTTCCACCCCCGCCCCCTAGGTTGAAAACTTATTTCGAGAGTATTTTAAGCTCATAAAAACTTTCGTCCTTGGCGATGCCAAAATCGGTTTTCTTCCTAACTCTTATATTTATTACTAAATTCCAATGTGTCGTACATGGTGAAAAGCTAATTTCGATTACTGTGTATCTTTCTCAGATCCTCTTACCCTAGAATGCCTCATTAATCTACCAAGTTCAAATACCCAATTAAATACAACTTTACTCTTTATTAATTTAAACATTTTAGTTAGCGATTAATTNTTTGGAAGTTTTACAGTGACTTGAAATTTCGCTTTAAACCGGAGAAAGTTGTTGATAGATAACTCGTACGCCATAGAAAGCGAGAAATTTAGGCTGGTAGGCAAGTAATCAAGGAGACTTGGGATCAGTGTGTAGTTTTATTTTATTATTAAGGGCCGTTTTCTCAAATAACCTGTAACTGTAAAGCTCACTTTATATTTAAAGGTTGCATTAAAATTTATGATTGTGTCTAAAGNATCTACCAAGTTCAAATACCCAATTAAATACAACTTTACTCTTTATTAATTTAAACATTTTAGTTAGCGATTAATTTCTTGATAGGAAGCGTAAAAATAAACAAGTAAGAGCAGCGCTGTCTTCGGCTATGCCGAAGGCTTCATACCTTTCATGAACATCTGCAAATTTTACTTTGACAGATTACTGCTTTTGAATACATCTGCATACATTGNGTTGGTTTAAAACCAAGAAACATACATACGTCAAAAACCGATAATATAAATGCTTAAATTTAGACATAGCTTTATTTTTAATCCATCCTTTAAATATAAAGTGAGCTTTAAAGTTGAAGGCTACTTCAGAAAACGGCCCTAAAAGAAACTACTTTATTGTCTCTTCTATTATCATTACAAAAAACACATTCTATTGAAGATTAAATTTTTATAAATTAGCGAGAAAATCTGTAAACAATTTTAAAATAGGGACTGGACTGATTAATCATGACTCATGTGACCATCTATTCCATTTACTGGCAATTGTCTGTAACGAAAGTCGGCCTCGCTCACATTAACGGGAATGACATTTTTTACATTTTTCATATGATGTGACCATCAGAATGGGCTGGCTGTAGATATTTCATCTATTTATAATATTAATAATGTGCTGCGATAAGGACAGACCATCTGAAGTATGTTGACTTATAGTTGCAACAATGCACTTTCAACATGGGCTGGCAGTACTTTAAGACCATCCGAATTGGCAAGCAACCTTGAGTTCATTTTCCTTACACCGTAAATAAAATTCTATCTAAATTTCAAGTAATCTGAATTATGTTGAGTAATCGGTTTTTATTGTCATCTTTAATCTCTAAAAACGCATAATCAAGACCGCTGTTCAGCAGCCAGCCCTCCGGATCTCGATTTATATATTAAAAAGCTAAGGCCACAAAAAATGTCAATCGAGTTGAAGTATGATGGGTTTTTTGGTCATGAGGTCTTGGTCTATTCACTCGACCCGAGGTTCAAAAAACTCATTTCAACGATTCGTTACCATTGGCCTCAGTAATGACGTTCTCTCGAAATAAAATAATGTGCGCAGATGATCTTATGGAAACGGGTAGCGAGTCATCACTAGAATCAGTTGAAAATGAGATCAATCTTTGGGCCCCTGATAAATAGGATTACAACGAAGGCGAAAAGATGATGATTTGGGTCACGCAAAAGATGAAATGAATTTTTATTTAAATTGTCCAAGTCCTAGAACTAAAGCGGAATATCATCGACGCTTGGGAGGAAATGAAAACTGTTTACCCAAAACTTAATGGACTTTCGAAAAAATACTGTCATTTAGTTGGTACCTCAGGGCCTCCTGGTCGCCCTGGGGCATAAAGATTAAAACAAAGTTAAGGACAGAGATAGCAGAAACAAAGACAGAGATAAGGGCAAATATATAGCCAAAAGCAAAGGCTAAGGCAGCTTCAAAAAAGTTAATAGGGGTAGATAATACAAACAAAAAAACTGGTAGAAGTTGGTGGGTTTTTTAAAAGAGACAATATTAAAAATTTCTTATGCACATAGGATAAAACGTGGGGAATTATGGAAAGGTGCTGTTACTAGAGCAGCTTGATTTTCGCCACAGTGGTTCTTAATGCCAAAATGACGTATTTGTCGTACATTTGTTGTAATACTTACTGGCATTGTGTGTAAAATTTGTTAGTATACTTTTGGTTTTCTTACTCCTGCTATCACCTTATAATATAAGGCTTATATGTATGAATTCGCCTTGGGATAAATTGTATTTTTATATAAAACCACATCAATAAAATATTCAACTAATAACCCATACATAAATCACAGCATCAGTGATCGAATGCAACTCGATTCGAATCAATACAACTTGAATTGAAAAAGGCGAAATGCCTGCCGAATGCCGTAATCTCAAAAAGAAACTTCGAGTCGAACTTTATTCGATCACGGATGCTCTGATTCGTATTAATTTAATAGGAGGCTCAAACAATTACACTCTTAAAAAACTTTGTTCACTAAAATTAGATTTGAAATGGTTGAAGTTTGCAACCCATTTGTTTGGAATTCTCCCACACGAACGTATTGCAAAGGAAAAATATTTACATAAACATCTGATAGAGATTTCACTTCTAATTTGGTTATGGTCAGAGTTAACTTCAGTGTTTTCATTCTTCTATGATAAAATATTTACACACTTCGCTCTTTTAAATTTCTTTCCGGAAAAGAGAGAGCACTATTAACTCTCTCAGAAAATCTGGTGCGGCAACCTTTTATGGGAAATTCTGGTAGAAACTTCCAACAATTTAGAGAATATCCCTAATGTTAGACTTTCTTAGTGCATTTTAAGTGCCTGGACATCCTGTCCTAAGTTCTTGTGATTATAACTACATATTTTATAGATCTCCAGTAAAATCAAAGTACTAAACATACTCATATATACTTGTACTCTCGTATCTAATTTATTAGTTGTTTTCAAAGTCTAATTTCCGTTCCAACTTCTTTTGCGTTACATCTTAAAATGCTTACCACTTGTAATATTTTCACTTCAATTCGAGTGTTTCATGAAATATTTGCTTGTCTGCATTTCAGTGGTTAAATCTTAACACAATCATTCATCTACATACTACTACTTATGTATATTCAAGTGCTTTGAATGTGCAATACTTCTGTGCACTCTCAGTACAAGAAAATAATTTTTCTATTCGTACTCTCCTTTGAAGTGGGTTAAATGCGTCTGCAATAAACACTCAGAGCCATATAAATACACTCAGACGCATTAATGGACATTTAGACTTTATTTCGCAAAAAGTTATTCGTGTGTAAAAATTCTTCAACTTGAATTGCCACACAAATGCTTGTCTAAGCAACACTCCCCAGACCATAAATTCTCTTGAAAATAGCTGGTCACTCAGTTTGTCTGTCACATTACCACAAATTCTTTTGTGTACGTTTTTGACACTTTGAAAAATCAAACCGCAAGACCTTTTAAATGAAATTTTCATGCCCAAGCGCACCACAATAAAAATAAATTAAAAATAAAAGCAAATGCAGTAATGCATTCCAATGGGAAATGTAGTAATACATTCCATGCGTGATAAATAATCGAATGTATTTCTTATGAGTTTTACATCCAATTACTGTTTAATATGTAATCAGCATTCTAATGTATTCAAAAAGTCCCAAAAATTTCATATTAAATCACATTCGTTTCTCGATACTAAGTAATGCAAAATTGAATGCCCCACTTTTCTTAGGACATCGCCCTGGGGGAAAAAACATTTTCGAATTTGAAAAGGGTTGTTTTACTGAATATTTTTTCGATGACTATACATTACATTTTCCCACTGGGATGTTGGCGAGGGCAGTGACAGCGGCCGAGAGTCGGTAAGTGACTGGTATGGTGGTCACTTTGCGTCCGAAACTGACAACATGTTGACAGCAAAATGCTAAGTCTCGAAGCTGTCACGACAATAAGAAATAATGAAGTTACGCAAGAATTTGTCGGAATATATAATACATATAATACCTATGTATATACATATTCACCCGTGTATGTACTGGGTTGAATATTTATTTGTTATGGTGCGCTCTTGCAGGCATTTATACCTACAAAAATGTTAACAAAATTTTGCAAAAAAGTTGCAAACTAAGTCATATGTATGTATGTATAAGTATATGCGTATGAAACTATAGAGCTAGGCAAGGATCTAACCCCACAAATACCTATGTATCGGTAATATTTCAGCTTAAATGCTAAAGAATTATATAGATATGCTTGATGAATTATGTAGTCATGCTAAAAAATGTGTCATAGTTATTTTCTTCCCATTGTTTTGGAGGAAGATATTTCACTTTTCATACACCACCTTCCTTTTTGTATCACCACATTTCTCAGGAGTTACAATTGTATGTGATGGAGATTTTATCCAAAACATATTGAGCTTCTTAAGATTTTAGGTTCTAGTATTGGACGTACTTATCACAACCAATTCACAGTTCATGTATACATAATTTTCATCCAAATTCAAGAAATCTTTTTTATAGATTCCATCTATAGAGCGGTACGAGCAAAAATGATACATTGTGGTGGTAGGTTTATAAATAGGATTTTTTGATAAACGTATCGCTAGGCCGAGCGAGCCATTGTATTTTACTAAACAAAAGACATAAGACATATATATGTACATTAGGGTATTCCAAAAATGCACGTGCAAAAGTAAAGTCGGAATTTTAATGCTCTCACCCCCTAGGATTTTTCTATTTCGAAAAAAATATACCTCTTTTTTGAAGTCAAAAAATATTTAAAGGTCGCTTAAAGCGCTCCAGGTTTTGCATGTATTTTATATGGGGAAAAAACACTTTTCGTAGAAATGGCAAAGAATTCTTGAAAATAAATATTTTTCGTTTAGAAAACTTTGTTTCTCTTCAGAAGAATCCCAACAATAATACACAATTATTTATTAAACCATTTTTTTATAGTAACTATATTTTATAGGTCCGCCAAAACCCCCAGAAAATGCTAGAAAATGCAATGGGGTATAAATAAAAAAGTCTTTAGTATTAAAAATGGTTAACTAAATAATTGGGTATTGTTATTGGAAGTCTCCTGAAGAGAACCAGAGTTTTCTGATAAAAAAATATCGATTTTCAAGAATTTATTTATTTATTATTTCAGTCTACCGAAAACATTGGTTTCTTACAGACTACGCTGCAAGTTAAACTTAGGTGTATAAGTTTAGTTGAATAATACAAAGAGCCTTAATCTAAATTCTGACTCATTAACATTAAAATCTATCATCCCTTTAAAACTATTACATAATCGTATACACCTATTAATTGGTTCATTAATTATATAGTTTGCCTTGTGGGTCCTATCAACCAAAAATCTATTACTACGCAGATTAATGGGCGGTTCATATAAAGGAAAATAGTTTGAAAGTGCAGAACAGTTTATCTTACCGGATAATATTTGAAAGACAAACAAAATGGAGTTGGATATTCCGATAACCCTAGCAGTTTTCTTCTAGCCTCATAAGGTGGAGGGTCACTAGTCCACTTCGTTTTTTTTAATTGCATATTTAGTTATGGATCGTTGGATCCGTTCTATTCGATTCGAGTGACTACAGTAAGATGGAATCCAAATGATAGAACAGTATTCGATGACACTACGAACCATTGATGTATAAAACG
The DNA here is from genome assembly GCF_001687245.7 of Rhagoletis zephyria. NCBI lineage: Eukaryota > Metazoa > Arthropoda > Insecta > Diptera > Tephritidae > Rhagoletis > Rhagoletis zephyria. The sequence continues at coordinate 52,452 of NW_016157291.1, forward strand.
CCTTAATGGTCATAGGGTCCTTAAATTCCTGACGGTTTCTTTTGATAAAACCAACCATAGAGTTCGCTTTAGCTATCATATAATTATAGTGATTATTGAAGCGGAAATTTGAACTAAATATAACGCCCAGATCTTTTAGCTCAATATTACGAGGCATGATTATTTAAATGGTAATCAAATAAAATACCATTTCAACGAAAAGTTGTTTTTCCCGCATAAAATACATGGAAAACTTTGAGCGACCTCCCAATATTTTTTGATTTCAAAATAAAAAATAGCAGTATATTTTTCGATATACAGCAATCCTAGGGGTGAGAGCATTAAAATTCCGACTTTACTTATTTTGGACCACCCTATTGTACATATATGTACGTATGCGGGCAGAGAAATTACTCGGGTAAAAACTGATGTATTTCACCGAAACTTGATAGTCCAGGCTAGGTTGGTGTGTAAATGGTAGAAATTGGACTGAATCAACGCCTACCTCCCATATAATTAAGACTGGTTTTCACTGTGTCATATTTTGACGTCAAAATTTGGCGACGTATATTGACACAACTTCATCTCCTTTTTGCATACCTTTATCGATGATATTACAGGCCTAAAACTGACAGATAGCCGATTTAGCAGCGCATGTACACGACTAAAGATCTTTACTGATCAAAATCAATCGATAAGCCGCATTTTAAACCGATTTGACAATGTTTTTTCACTTATTTGACGACAAATGCCACTGCATTTGACATAGTTAAAACCAGCCTTTACACATATTTTTGACTCTCGCAAAAAAGGGCTTAATTGCAATGATACGAAAGGAGTAATCTATTAGCAAACGATTTACGTTTTATACCAATTTAGAAAAGGTTGGTGGCACCGCCTACATATGTATAATAAAATGCGTGAAATTCAATAAACAATTGATCCATTTCCTTCAAATCCCTTTACTAAACTTGGTACACTTATTTATAATGCAAAGCATAGAAAAGAAATTGGGAAATAACCACGCCCACTTTCTATATCCTCGGAAATGCACTATAATTACGGTGACCAGATTTCTGTGGACAAAAATCGGGACATTTCTAAAGCATCCAATCCGAACATACCATCCAATTTTTTTTAATTAAAAAGACATAACATCTTTTAATACAGTTTTATTTAAAACTAAATAAAGAGAAAAAAACTTGAAAAATTATCGCAAAAACGTATACACACCAAATGTACGGTGGCGAGAACATAAATAGGAAAAAGGCATTTTAGCCAGCTTTGGCTACTTTTCTTTGTTTAAAGGAATTCTAATTATTTTCGTTTTACCTAAATTTAATGGGCTAGCAAATTGCATACTGAGAATGTTTCTAAGAAATCTAATTAAAAAGCACAAAATTTTGATAAAAACTTGTCGAATTTTGCTAATTTATGTACAAAGTTTGATTTACATACATGGTATTTGTTATATAACGAGCTACACTTTCATTAAAAACCTAACATAATAAACATTAAATAATCGAAAGGGGAATAGCTAAGGAATGCTTGAATGTTTCTTCCCTATTTATATATTCGCCACCATATCTACAGCTTATATTTTTCATATAAATGCATTTTTTAAGGTAATTAGTATTATCTTTTATAATTTCACCAAATTCAAGTTAATTGGAATCGTTTCATAAGAAAAGAGTTAACAGATAATTATAAAAACCTTAAAAAAAAACTTGTTGACAAGAATGATGACTGCATTATAGCAAGATTTTGAGTTTGACAGAACAAAGTATAACCAAAGATTAAAGAAAATAAGGATGCTGGCTATGTTTTGGCGCCCCTATATGCATTCTATGTTCTTTGTGATAACGAAATTGCTGCCACATTTGAACGAAAAAATTGTTTTTGGGCCAGAGTACAGGAAGACTCTTGTCAAATTAATAATGGTAATACCGACAATCGGGATATAAGGGGTGCCAATATGAAAAATCTGGACACTTATACGTCCCGACTTTTAAAAAATATTCAGTGGGACAATTTTCTCAAAATCGGTACTGTCCCGCCAAACTCGGTACGAATGGTCACCGTAACTATATTAGATGCATTGTTATAAATATTTTTACAGAAAATTTGAATATAAGAAATAAATCGAAAATATATGTATACATAAATGTACGAGGGGCACTTAAATTGTAAACATAAACGAGTGTTTGTGATGAACCTACCCACTGGGAAAATAGGTAAGCATCTTCTGTTTGTTTTCTTTCAGCTTTTATTATGTCATCTATTAATAGGGATAACAAGATTTGGACATATCTACATATTCGACAGTTACCGAGTGGGCTTGCTTGGAATTTTTTTATTGAGCTGAGCTCATTCTCAATAAAAATTTCTAGACAACACCATTCTGCGACTGCCAAAATGTACAAATCTGTACAACTGTACAAATCGTATGATACCTGTTTAAGTACATCACAAAATGAACACCTCCGATGACGCCTTATCTTGTAAGTTGCAAAACAACGTGCCGCCGAAGTTATTTCCGAGCGCCGAAATGTACATTCCAAATACATGCTTTCATAATGCGGCTTTGTAAGAACCCACGGCTGAAGTGTAAGTTAAAGTACATAAATGGTTTTCACTTGGCACGCACTCTGATTAGTGCATAAAATAGATAATCAAACAGACGAATATGTGATAACAAATAAAGTTTGATAAATGTACCTATTACAAACTTTTTAAATAGAATTCCAGGTTGGTATGTTTTCGGAACACGGGAAATTTAAATTTATGAAGCTCAGATAAACTCCCATGTATATGCAATTATAGCCATACTCGGCATTAAACCCCTATTAGTGCCTACATTCGGTTATTCATAGACGAGGCGCCCCTGAACTGCTTTTATTCCATATTTGTAAAATTTCGATATCGAGTACAGAAAGTATTGGGTACTTTTTAAATCTGTACGGAGTATCGATCATTACTTAAAAGTAACGAGATAGCACATCGCTTCTTCGACAGGCCCTTCTGCGGACTGGTAATTATGAAGCCCACCCAAAGATGGTAAAAGAACAAAGCCGAGAATATACCACTGATCGATCGTTGGTCTTTAGTTTAGCGGCCGCTGTGGTGTAGTGGCAAGAATGATAGAATACAAGATTGCGCCAATCGAGCTGAGAGTAACTCGCCGTGACGTCAATAAATACCAGAATGAGAGAGCAAGACGAACTCGACAAGAAAAAGAGGAAGCATCGAACAAAAGGTAGTATTGCCAAGTTTTGAATTTGAAAAAGCACCAAATATTTATTGGTGTATTTTATGGACTTTATATGCATACATAATTATATTGTAAGGATGCCGATTCAAATTAATAAAAATCAATGTTTCTTGGACGACGGTCGATTTCTTCTGGCTTTATTGAAGGTGCTGCCACATATTTTGTTGTCGCTTATGATTGTGCCATGATTTTATTTAAATTTTTGTGAAGTTGCTTACCACGCTTATGATTGCTATAAATTTTACTTCCATTTTTTTAAGATTTTATAATTTGGTGTCTTCAAACTAAAAACAAAAGCACCAAAAACGCACCAAGCACCAAACTCAACAAATGTTCGCGTTTTGAATACCCACTAAATTTGGTGCGAAAAGCATCAAGTTGGCAACAGTGAATGCAAACAAAAGTATTTTATGACGTCAGCGATTGGGTGGATGCTGTCAAATCGACGATGAGAGGGTTAGCGGTCCGCGAATGGCGCGACCTTTATTTTCTGGATCGTGGTGTAGTGGTAACGGTGCGCGCGTCCACTCCGAAGGAACTGGGTTCAAGCCATGGTCAAAGCAACATCGAAAAAAAATGAAGAAAAAAGGTTTTCTCTTAATGGCAAACCTCCGAGTGTATTTCTGCCATGCTTCTCATAAAATTACAATCGCCGTTCGGAGTCGGCGTAAAACTGTAGGTCCCTCCCCTTTGTGTGCCAATATCAAGGCGCACGCCACAAATCGGAGGAGAAGCTGGGCCAAATACTAACATATGTGCAAGTGCCAATCTATTATAATTATTAATAGTAATGGTAGTAGAACAAAGAGAGGAATTAAGAAGTTATAATTTTGTTTAATTTGTTTTCTAAACCTGCTTAATTTTTTCTTTAGGTACGTTTTACTTAACCGAGAAAGAGATCCAGTTTCTGAACTTAAGAAATTAAATGTAACCACAATAAGTCTTTTGAATTTTCCTGTTAAAAAACAAAGTTTGAACAAACGAATCTACCTGTCATCATTAGCATAACAATGGGTCATTTAGCCATTAGCTTTCTCTAGACAAATCCTGTGTATATATCCCAAACTTCAGAGAATGCATTCATGGAGAGAAATTTCTCTGAGTAAACTTTAAGATCAACCCAGAGAAAACTTCCACCGCATCGATTGTTTTGGTGTAGAACGATTTTAGTTTGAACTCGATACTCAGATTAAAAAAAAAAATAAGTTTTGTAATATGGCTTAGCAATGGACATACTCACCAGTTTTTGGAGAGACCCTCAAAAGTGTGAATCTTTTAGCTACTCGCAACAGAAAGTAGTGAAACCAAAAATTATAAACATGCCATTTATCCGGTGAAGTTGCTACACGTTTAATTTTTTATTCACTCACCAATTCCGGCGCCAATGAATATTTTAGATTTCAACGCATTACATTCATTAATCATTGCATGAATATACATATGTATGTATATTAGACTGCATCACCAAAATAAGTTGCAGTTTTTCCGCCGGAGTGGATTTGAGGATTTTTTCAAAAAACATCTTTAAGAAACTATTTTTATTCATAAAAAAACTCCATTTTTGGAGGTATTTTCAAATCGGTCCAGCTCGCTTAAATCTTAATATTTTTCCGCAATATTTTGGTGGACGTCTTAAAATATAATAGATTTTATAATTCCAATGGAAAAACAGTACCGATTTTTTTTTGTATAGGGAGTGATGTAGTCTAATGTATATACATAGTTTCATAAGTGAGTCTGCATCTATAAACCGCTCATCACACGTGTTTGCCTATCCCCTAGCATTTCTTTATGTATCTTTTTGGTTTAATTGAATTTTATTGCCTCACGTCAACATCAGCAGACAATATGGGCTGTCTGCCAGCCATCTCAGTCCCCATGGTGTCAACCCATGTAAAGGAGGCATATGTACATATATTAGTATGTTGGGTGTAAATGTATAGCTGAAATTAGTCAAGAACGCAGAACGTATACTTAAACGCAGTCTGTATACGCAGAATTTTGTCGATTACTGGAGCCCTCAGTGTTGCTTACTACAGTGTTGCCACTCATCAATGCCTTTTCATAAACTTACATTTTCAAATACAATTTTTCGTGTTACAATACATCGTAGCTAAATATAATCTACTTAGTTTTCAACAAAAAACCTTATTCAATGGTAAATTTCAAATATTTTAAACGTATTTCGAATAGGAAATTATAACTTGTTTACCATCTGCAAAACTGACGAAGTGGCAACCATCTATAAAAGAAAGAAATCTGCTGACACGGAAAAATCTAAATTCCGCAGATTTCTGCGCTACGGGCTACAGCTACAGAAAAATTCTGCGATGTTGAGTTTTCATTTACATGGCGCTCTGGTATGACAGATCGTGTCAGCTTACTCGGTTTTACGTACCGGTACGTTTACGTTCTTGACTAATTTCAGCTTAAGTATCTCCTTTGTGCTTCTTCATCCAACCGCCATCGTCAACAGGCTCTTTGAGTTCGCTTGACTGCCTCCTTTGTATATACTTGTACATCCATACACACATTTTTCATTTGGTGGTTTACTTTATGTCAGCTTCTGTTCTTTTCGTTTGCTTCACTGAGTTTTCGTGGTTGGATTTTAGTATTTATGATTATAGTAATATTGCAGTGATTTTGTTTTATGTCATTCTTGTGTGTTAATTGCTTGGATGAGCATCTAATTGGGGGCCCATAAAGCGACTTTAACGCATGTAAATATCTAATTCCATGCATACATATCAATTTATCAAGAACCCATACCTAACACTATAAGACTTAAAAAGATAATTTAAAATCGCCAAAAACTCAGAGTTAAAAATAGAGGCGTTTGATAGAAGCATTTGAATGAAAACCGATAAAAATTATTTTCATCTTGCACACCTGTCCAGCTTTAGAGAGTAAATATTCGGCAAAAACACTTTATTCTACTCAATACCAAACATTGTTAAAAACGCCATCTTAAGAAAATATTATATGTATCTAGAATTTTATAGTAGAATCAACTTGCAAAATAACTTGTTCCTTCTTTTGCTTCGGAGTCGATGGCCACAGTAGCTTGCACTCCTTTTTGTCATTAGGTTTAATATTTGTATACATGTTTCCTAATCTATATATATTAGACTGCATCACTCCCAATACCTAAAAAAAAATCGGTACTGTTTTTCCATTGGAATTATAAAATCTATTATATTTTAAGACGTCCACCAAAATATTTTGAAAAAATATTAAGATTTAAGTGAGCTGGACCGATTTGAAAATACCTCCAAAGATGGAGTTTTATATGAATAAAAATAGTTTCTTAAAGATTGGAAAGGTATTTTCTCACCCTTTTTATTTCTTTAGTAATAAACTCATTCAAATGATGAAAGAGAAAGGTAGGATGAACGAATATCATTCAAAGTTGAATTAAGATGTGTTTGTATTAGAAAACAAAAAATATTGGGACACGAATGATTTTTTTTTTGCACATAAATAAAAATAGTGGGGAAATACCTTTCTACTGAGATCCCATAATTCTAATTCAGAATAGTTTTGGCCCAGTTATTCAAGTTTTTCGTAAAACAATCTTTGAAAAAAGTAAAACAACATCAAAAATCTCATTCTTATGATTCCGTTGAAAAGATTTTTAAATATTTTTATGCAGATTTTTTAGGCTTAATATAATTTGTCATCTGAGGGGATCTTTTTCAAAAAGTTCTTTAAGAAACTATTTTTATTCATAAAAATCTCCATTTTTGGAGGTATTTTCAAATCGGTCCAGCTCGCTTAAATCTTAATATTTTTACGAAATATTTTGGTAGACTCCTTAAAATATAATAAATTTTGTAATCTCGGCGGAAAAACCGCAAGTTTTTTTGGTGATGCAGTCTAATATATATAATACGCGAAGGCATTTTTTGTGCAGCATAAAAGATCTGCACCGTTCGTTCGATTTTGAAAAATGGGCTTTCAAATTAAAGCACTTGGCCTGTAGATGTGCAGGCTGGTTTTATTTTTTCGAAAAGAGTTGCCATCTGTTAAATAATAAAAGTTATTTACTAATCAATGCCCTCAGATCCGCACCGTCCGTTCGATTTTTAAAAGTGAGGCTCCAAATTAAAGGGCTTGGGGTGTGGATGTTCAAGAAGGTTTTACTTTTTCGAAAAAAAATGCCACCTGTTAAGAAATTAAGCTCAAATTTATTAAAAAGTTAAATAAGTTATTAAATATGGGTACCGATCGAAATGGTTGTGAAAAGGCTTTATAACTTAACTACGTATAGGAGGGTTGCCACATATTAAAAAAATGTAATTCAATTTTAATTAAATGAATTTGGTAAGTGAATGAGGTATCCCTATATGGGTGTCACACAAAAGACGTTTAAGAAGGTAACAGTTTATATATATTTTGAATAGGGTTGCCACCTATTTGAGAAGTCTTATTGAACTATTTTTTTAATGAAATATTAACGATGGATGTCAAATGAAAGAGCTTCAAGAAATACTTAGTTTGACAATTTAAAACATTTTTGATGTGTTTGAGGTTTGCCCCAGTTTAAAGGGCTAAACTTAAATTATTTAATAAGTTAAATGAATTACTAACCGATGGTCACCAATGGAAATGGGTTTTAAATACTTTATTTAAGAACTATATTAAGAAGGATTGCCCACGTGTTTAAAAAATAAATTACAATGGCAGACGAAAAATATTTAAGGAGATTTTAGTTTGGAAATAATTTTTAAGAAGGTTGCCGCCTGTTTTGAAAGTGGTATATTTCACATGCTCGTATGTGCTCGAATGAAGACTTTTAATGCTATGTAGACTTATACATACATATATCATTGGCATTTATTGTTTTGTGAGTAACTATAACTACATACATACCAATGGGCAGCGCAAACCCGTGGTGGCGTGCGTGAATATTAGGTTAGCCTATAAGCAAACCACAATTTCTGTAAGTATAACACATATATTACACACAGAATAAGTACATATGTATATAGATATGTATGTGTTTAAGTTTATTTCCGTAATATAAAATTTGTGGTTGACTGATTGCACTTCATGCAATAAGTTAAAGCGGAAGCTAATTTATGTTGTGGCGGTTATGGGCAAATTAATGTAAAACTTCTAAAGTGCCTATAAATCACAATGTCCTCTCCCTTATTACAAATTCATTTCTATGTCTTTTAACTATGCATGTAAATAGATGTGTTTGCAGAAATTTTTTATACACATTTGCAATATGGGTGTTTCCAGCGGAAGGTCCACCACGACAAAAAAAAATTAAAGTTTTATATCTAACGTATTTACGGGCCGATTTGTCTGCTTTTTAAAATATATACTGGCTATGTAAGAAGAATAATGTTTGCATAAATTGGTCTTCCTAGGTCGAGATATTTCGAAAAACCCTATTTATGGTCCGATTTGGTTCGAATTTGGCGCATGTGGTTGAAACATAATAAATCATAGATTTCTAATAAATTGACCCTGAATTGGCGCTGAAGTCAAAATATAAAGTATATTCTACATAAAATACATGTTTTATTTGCGTTGAAAATTCATTTAAAAGCAATATTAACAAAAATATAACGATGGAAATTTATGTCACGTCACGCCACGTCACGTCACGTTTCACACTTGGGGTTGTAAAAGAGAATTGAAACAATTTGCATTAATTCAAAAAACTCTAAAAACAACTAGAATTGCTCCAAATCATATCAAAATAAGTTTCATCAAAATAGCCATCCACAATTCGCAGAGTTTTGCGATTTTGTAAGAAAAGAAAAAATCAACTTCCATTTTTTGTCACGTAACGAACCTCTCTTTAAATGCTTATATTTCAGGACCAAGCAGTTCGATTTTTCAGTTAAATATAGAGCTAATTACGTGCTATACAAAGGCCCAAAAAAGTTAAAGAAAACAAATGGTATTCCTTTTTTGTATCACATTGAAATCGTACGACTGTCACGTGCGCCACCATGGGAATGCCCATATGTAAGTATATGAGATGCAAGAAAATGAGTAGCCAAGTATATGCAAGGATTTGTGCATGATTTCAAAAAAGTTAAAGTTTTGAAAAAAATAAATAAATAAAACTGTTCCTTCAATAGTTCTTGAGTTGCTGAAAAGAAAAAAAGTTATGTGAAATGACGCCGAAAAAACATTTTTTTAAGTCCAAAAAGTAAGATATAAAAAAAATAAAAATTAAAACTCTGAGTAGCCAAGTATATGCAAGGATTTGTGCATGATTTCAAAAAAGTTAAAGTTTTGAAAAAAATAAATAAATAAAACTGTTCCTTCAATAGTTCTAAAGTTCCTGAAAAGGAAAAAAGTTCTACAAAATTACGCAGAAAAAAAACCATTAAAAAATAGGAGAAGTTAATTTTTATTGTGGTGTATTATTATTTATTTCAATAGTGTTACTGAGCTTTGTACCACGATTTGTTTATTAGGAAAAATGAAAAAACAACAACGTTTAACCAGTAGTAGTTATAGCTGCTATTTCGGAGATCACCAAGTAACAAGAATTCACGGGGTATGCATAGCTCACTGGTTAGAGCTTCTGACTTTGCGCGAGTTCCATCCCTGCTGAAGTCTAGAAAAAAAGTCTGATGAGGAGATGTGGTGATCTCCGAAATAGAAGCTATAACTTCTATCGCTTTAACTTTTTGTTTTTCCATTTTTTCCTGAAAAGGAAAAAAAGTTCTTCACAACAACGCCGAAAAGAAACATATTTAAAAAAAGCCGAAAAAGTTACATTTTTTTCAAAAACTAAAAATTAAAACTGTTCTGACTAGCTCTTCAATGGTTCAATAGCTCCTTAAAAGAAAAAAAGTTCTACAAAATCACGCAAAAAAACTTCAAGAACCTCGAAAAAGTTAGATTTACAAGAAAACTAAAACTGAAACTGTTCGGTGTAGCTCTTCAATAGTTATACAGCTTCTGAGAAGGAAAAAGAAAGTTCGGCAAAATTACGCCGAAAATCATTTTTTTCAAAAGAGGCGTAAAAGTTAAATATTAAAAGAAATTAAAAACTAAAACTCTTTTGAGTAGCTCTTCAATAGTTCTACAGTTCCTGAGAAGGAAACAAATCTGCGAAATTGCGCCGAAAAAACTTGTTTTTGAAAATATATATTTTTTTTTAATGTTTTTTTCGACGTTTTGCAGAACTTTCTTTTTCCTTCTGCGAAGTTTTAAAAAGCTACTCAGAACAGGTTTAATTTTTATTTTTTTCAAAAATTTAACTTTTTAAATTAGTTTAAAGCAAATGTTTTTCGGTAAAATTTTGCATAACTTTTTTTCCTTCTTATTAACTCTAGAACTTTTGAAAAGACAATGAGAACAGTTTTAATTTTTTCCCGGAATCATTATAAGTAAGATAAGCCGAAATTTTGACCTGAAAATGTTGGAACTTATTGCTTTTTGTGCTACAAAAAAAAGTCAGGAAATACACCCGAAACAACACCTAGTTTAGGCTGTAGCTGCAACATGAAAATAGATTCCGTACACTGAAAATAAAATCTGCGTAAATATAACGAAAACTTACATTTTACGTCATTACGTCGTCATTTTGAGCCACGAAAGGTTTCGTTGATTGTACAAAACCGTTTTCGTACATACTACGAAAATATAAGACATCAGATCTTAGTACATTTTACGAACGTATTCGTACTATTTACGAACGAATTTCGTACTACTTACTAAAGAATTTTGTACTACTTCTTTATTTTTTACGAAATTTTTGTAAAATGCACAAGACAGTTCGTTCGTTTAGTTCTGCGGTTGTTTCGTAGAACTTCCGATTGCTTTCTTTCACCACACTGTAAAAAACATAAGACGAATTATAACACAACACTTTTATTTTGTTTTTATTCCTAATTTTAAGCGTTTTTCTTTAACAAAATGTTTTACAATGTTTTTATGTGGAGGTACTTGTCAGATTCGCAGCTTCTTCGATGTTGGTTTCCTTTCTCGACTATAAATTAAAGGAAACTTATAAGGCGTCTGAGAGGCAAGTTTCAGTGAAAAATCATACATGTACTTACTTAAAATTTCATTTCATTCCTGGCTTGGGCTTGCCGTTGATAGCTAATTGATGAAATTTCTAATTTATGAAGTCTCACATTGCAGAGCAAGGCTCAGCGTGGGCGATGTTAAAAACATTGTATGCTTAAAAGCATTTATCCACAGCTTTAACATTTAATTTTATGTTGTATTTTTATCATGCAAAAGCTTCTTAAAACTTTTACAATTATATTATACGTCTCACAGTAGCCAACCAGTAGTTTCGCAATGACACGCGGTACATCAAAATATGATGAAATATTAAACTTCCAGTAATTGAGTATATTGTACGAAAATATTCGTATGTTGTACGAATTTAAAAAACATGTCTCTGCATTAGTACTATGTACGAAAGTATTAAGTAAATTGTACGAATACAGAATTGTAGATTTCGTAAATTTTAAAACCATACGTAAATATTACGAATGCCTTCGTACAATATACAAAATTATTCCTACAGAGATTTGTTCAGTAATTTTCGAATGTGTTTCGTAAAATAAACGTAAGATTGCGTAAATTGTATGAAAAAAGGCTTTACGAAAATCCTTTCGTTATATTTACGAATGGTTCGTAAAATCTTGTTTCGTTGTGAAAAATGTATTCGTATTATGAACGAAAGTTTCGTACATTGTACAAAAACTAAGATTACGAAAGTTTTTCGTGGCACTTTTACGAAATTTTATTTTCAGTGTATATTTCCTTGACTCTCCATTTTTATTTAATTTAAAAACAACCGTTATGCGCGTACTTTATGCATATAACTATTAACAGCTTGACGACTTTTCACCCTAACCTAAAAACCGAACATGTTTTGAAAAAAAAAATTATATACCTTTAAAGTGATGTACAACAATAGTTTTCATCGGTTAAATTTTAACTTTTCTAATTTTTTACTTTTTCCTAATTTTTCAACTTTGACCATCACTGATTTCAAAAGTTTTTATGAATATTGCCAAACATGTAATGCGGTCTTGAATTTATGTACGTATATGTGTGTAGGTATGTACCGGACGTTCAGATTATTTGAGCAGTCATCAAAATTTTCTCATATTTGATATATACCTACGGTGACCATATTAACCAACGTAAAATAAAGGACTTTTTTTTCAAATTAATATACAACTTGTATGATAAAAGTACCTTACCCATATCGTAATTTAAATCAAATATTTACCAGTTAATTATTTTATTGAATTGTACAAGTTTCCCTGCTGTAGCGAAAAATTAAGCCAAATCTTTTCAAGAATTTCGCCATCCTTTGCTACCAAAACGCGTTTACCATAATTCATACTGCAGGACGAAGCCAGCACATAGTGGTTCAAAATTGGAACTTAATGTTCCTAATGCACCGAAGCCTTTAGTTTTCAACCAATTTTTACTAAAAACCAAAAAAAAATATTTAGTTTGGTGCACATTTTTTTATAACATTTCAAAATTTTTGTTTGTGTATTTTTTTTTTGTATTAGGAGAACCATAGAATTATTTTCAACTAGTTTTTGTTATGTAAAAATTATTAACTGGAACAGGAGTTACATTTTCTTCAAAATTGCTACTTTTTCTGCATTTTGTACAAAAAAATGTTATATAATCAAATAAGAATTCAAAAATCAGGCTCAACTGGTCTCTGGCTAATATTTGAGGGATTCACAACGGTGTCGGTAAGTGTCGTATTGTTGTATGTCGTAAACTTAAAAAGCTTAAATAAATGTTTAGACAACTTGAAACCATAACCAACTATTTTTTAATACTGCGAAAATGCATAACATGACTTTGATGGTACTTTGCGAACCCAGTTAATATATTTTTAGGCGTTTAAAGTTTACGACATACAACAATACGATAATTACGACACCGTTGTGAATACCCCAATTGTAAGCATTCATAAAACAAATAAAAAGTAATCAAATTAAGTGAAAAATGATGGCTCCAGTGAATTACGAACACTAAGTGCCGGTTTTGAACCACTGTGCAGCAGGGGGTTTATCTTCTTTCAGTGGAGCTGGAAACTCTGCGTGCAAAGATTGCCGATTAAATAGAAACCCTTAAGTGGGGTGCGAAACAAATTGGCGAAGGTTTTTATTATATTTTATAAGGGACATTTTTATTTTTCATATTCTGTGTTTAAAAATTTAACTCTGAAAAATACAGAGCTGAGTTAAAGGACAGTTCAAGAAAAAAATTATAAAGGGCAGGGGGTTAAAACAAAGGACTGTCCTTTAAAATAAAGGCCGGATGGTCACCGTATACATACCATGGGTCATTGGGAAAAAATTCGTTTTCCATAAAATTTTAGGAATATGGGCGGGGCACCGTCCACTTTTGTCATATATGTATAACTAAAAAACTACTTCACCGATCTCGACCAAATATAGGATACATATTGCGCTTAGCCAACTAAAGCACCGTGTTGAATATATTATAAATCGGACAAAACCTACCTAAAATATGGCTTGCTTTGAGTTTTTTTAAATTACCGTTATGTACGTGGATAGCGTGGTTTTTGTCCGATTCAAAAAATTTTCAAGGCAGTGCTTAACGAGGCTAGGGGCAAAATGTATACCAAATTTGATCAAGATCGGTGAAGTAGTTTTGAAAACAGTCAAGCTGTTAATAGATAAGTGCATCAAGTACGAACATAACAGTTGTTTTGAAATAAGAAAAAAATGGAGGGTACAGGAACTATACCGAACCTATTTTCATGTTGTACTCCACCATAGCGAAACCTACCGCTAGATAGTAAGCCGGGGTGTATCAATTTTGAGTAAATTAGCGTCCTTAAATTTCGAAATATTGCATTTTTGAAATTTACCGTTATATGAAAAGCGGCCGTAATTTTAGTCCGATTTCAATAATTTTCAACGTTTTGCTCTTATGTAGCAAGCACAATAAAAATACCGAGTTTGGTACAAATTGGTAGAACGGTTACCGATATACATATGTTGTTGGCCTTGGTACAGCATACTAAATGGCCGAAAATATTTAAAATCGGACAATAACCACGCCCACATCCCATATAACGGTAATTTAGAGAAATACAAAATCTTCGATAAATCAGTAAATATTAAAGCTAATTTATTCAAATTTTAAGCTTGCAACGATTCTTTACCAAGAAATATGTTTATTGTAAAATTTTGGAAAATGGGCGTGGCACCGCTCACTTATGATCACATATATGAATATCGGTAACCGTACTACCAATCTGTACCAAACTCGGTATGGTTATTGTGCTTGCCACATAAAAGCAAAACGTTAAAAATTGAAATCGGACTAAAATTTCGGCGGCTTTTCATATAACGGTAAATTTCAGAAATGCTTGAAACTGCAATATTTCGAGATTTAAGGACGCTAATTTACTCAAAATTGATACACCCCGGCTTACCATCTAGCGGTAGCTTTCGGAAAGGTGAAAAAACATGTATTTAATATTTGCGCCGGGTATTTAATGTTCGGATCCGCCCGAACTTAGACTTTCTTACTTGTTTATTTAACAAGTAGTTTTTAAGCAACAAACAAAACCAACTTTAATTCTCCTATAAAAACTTAAGATTATCGTTAATCTCTTAATGATCCAATGATCGGATTTAAACCAAATTAGAATGAGACCACCTGTGAGGTCTTTAAAAAAAGAATTATAGAAATCGGTTAACGTGGTCCAAAATTATACGGTAACTTACATTAAAATAACCTTGCTCCATTTTGTGAAGTCGGTTGAAAACATAATGATTATTTTCCGTCCCTGGTTTTTTCAAAAATTTAAGCGTAATTTTGTAGAACCTTCTTTTCCCTTCTCATAAACTCTAGAACTTTCGAAAAGCTACTCAGAATAGTTTAATTTTAACTTTTTTTTCCAAAAATTAAACTTTTTCGATATTTTTGAAAAAAATGTTTTTCGACGTAATTTTGCAGAACTTTTTTCTTTTCCAGCAACTCTAGAACTGAGTTTTATTTTTTTTTTTAATATTAAACTTTTTCGACTTTCTTCAAATTTTTCTCCCCGTAATTTTGCAGAACTTTTTTTCCGTTTCAGGAACTCTAGAACTATTGAAAAGCTACACAGAACAATTTTTATTTGCCTTTTTACCACTTGTCGTATGTTGAGGAAATCTGGCATACGCAATTAAAAAAAAAATGTTTGTCAAAATATCCAGAACTTAGTAGGTTTTGTAAAGATTTGTTCAAATAAACCTAAAGCTTACAAAACGTTGTTTTTTCGTGTATAAAACGCTTGAAAAAAGCGTAATGTAATCGAAGCGGCGCTTTTTTATAAGCGTATGGATATTAGTTTATAATAAACGATAAAAATAGAGTATTTTTTTGGTTTTGTCGTAAATATTTTACTTTTAAAGTTAAGTGATTTATAAATAACTGTTCTCAACACCTAAAAACGCACATTTGTAAAAAACTTATAATAACTTACTATGAAGAATCGGCCGCGGCGACGACGGCGGCGCTACTGCCCATAAAGTAGATTTTTTTTTTTTTTTTTTTTTTTTTAATTCCAAAGAGTTATGAGCAGGGTACGGACTTATAGGACTTAAAACCTACAAAGATGGCAAAATAGAATAGCGAAATAGGCAGGAAAAGGCCCTAGAAAGCGCAAAAAAGGCAAAAGAAGATAATAAAAAAAAACATTTACTTTTGAAGTAAAGTACCTCATGCGGGTAATTAAGCGAACATAATTATTGATGTGGTTACATCTTTTTGTTAACTTACATAGATATGTAAATTCTTGAATAAAACATGAACATTTAATAAAGTATACGTAGTTTAAAACCAAGACCGTAGCATTATTTATTTAAGATTTTTCAATTAAAATACAGTTCGTTCCCTAACAAACACCATATAAACTAAGCCTAAGATTTTTTAGAACACTTAAAGAAAAATATTCACCAAAATTTTAAATTTTTGTCTCAGAAGTGTTTTTTGTATACATACAGTTTTATAGCCCATTCAATTTTAGTGCAATAATGTGCAAGTTTCAAGTAGCTAAAAATTACCGCTGATTTTTTATAATTTTTTTGTACATCATTTTATATAGAGTTTTTGCTTTTCTTGAGAGCTGCATACTGGCCTTTAAGGTAGAAAAGGCAAATATCTTAAAAAAGGCAAAAAAGGCAACATCAAATGTGTATACACTATTTTTTGTTTAGCTGCACGTTCTTCTTTGCACGAAAACTTGTGCGCTTAACCGAAAAAAGCACTTAAGCGAATTTTCTTTATTACTTCAATGAGGAAGGTATCCGAATCCCTATGAAACCAAATAATGGAGGAGCACTTACCACGTAGAAATTACTGCAAACGAAGTTTTTTTCATAATGGTATCTAATTATCTATATAACTACATAAAATGATAGCCGTTTTCGTTGTTCTGCGATATGAGAAAAATAAATAAAAGTTTGTAACATTAGGGTAAGTGTAGAGTCGGTACTTTCTTTGATAATTGATAATAGTTGCAAATTATTAAGGCAGGTATCGCCAATGTGCAGGTATGTTGAATGCATCTATCGGAGCAGTTTCCTTTTAAATGTTAAGAATAAGGCCGCTGATGCGCATTTTGGGATAGGTATCTTAAATGTGCACTTTAGCATAAAGGCAGCAAGGCGAAATATACTGTATATGGAATCAGGGAATCGAATATAAAGCATAAACAGACGGCAGCGTTGATCCGGATCAACTCGGGAATTAACTGCAGTTGATCTGGATTAAGTCCGAGTTAGTCCGGATCAACGCTGCCGTCGCACAGAGGGGTATTTGGCCGATGTAGGCGGCCGAAATTCGAATATTAAAAACGCACATTTTTCTTTTATAACTGAATATAGGGTTAAGAGAATATAATTCTTGACTAGATTTCGTTATTTTTTAATCCCTCTTTGTTTTCATTCGTTCGCACCGCGCTGTCAAAGTACCGTGTTGATAATTGATTATTTGGTTTTTAGATGTGTTTAATACAAGCCGAAGTGGTAAAGAACTGCTTTAAATCGAGTGTTAATTTTTTTAATTATATTAAATTGGACACTTGTAAAGCGGGTAAATACCATACAATCCACATAGTTTAATACAAATATAATATGAACTAGTACCGGCAGAGCAACTAGGAAAAATATCGTATTTTTGCTAATTTTAATGGATTTGAGGAATAAACTACAGTCATAAAGTTATGTAGCACCACTCAACGGCGCTGAGATTCTTGCTTGGTTGTTATGCTTGACAATTCGTAGTTTGGAAACAAAAACAAAAACCTGCTGAAGATGGGCTGAATTGAAAAGTTTGGAGAGTTACAGAGGAGAAAATACATAGTTGTCAGTACATTTAGAAAAAAAAATCTCTTGACAGCATACCAAATGGCCTAAAATTTTTAAAATCGGACAATAACCACGCCCCCAGTCCATATAAGGGTAATTTAGAGAAATACGGAAATCTTCGATAAATCAGTAAATATTAAAGCTAATTTATTCAAAATTGACTGCTTGCAACAATTCTTTACCAAGAAATATCGTTTATGGTAAAATTTTGGAAAATGGGCGTGGCCCGCCCACTTATGATCACATATATGTATATCGGTAACCGTTCTACCAATTTATACCAAACTCGGTATTTTTATTGTGCTTGCCACATAAAAGCAAAAGGTTGAAAATTATTGAAATCGGACTAAAATTACTGCCGCTTTTCATATAACGGTACATTTCAGAAATGCTTGAAATTTCAATACTTCGAAATTTAAGGACGCTAATTTACTTAAAATTTATACACCCCGGCTTACCATCTAGCGGTAGCTTTCGGAAAGGTGGAAAACATATATTTAATTCTTGCGCCGGGTATTTAATGTCCGGCTCCGCCCGAACTTAGACTTTCTTACTTGTTCGTCTAAAAATTGTTGCAAATATCCATTTTGAGTGAATAATCTTCAGTAGTTACTAAAATATCGCAGTTTTCGTATTTCCGAAAATTACCGTTATATGGGATGTGGGCGTGGTTATTGTCCGATTTTTTAAATTTTCGGCCATTTAGTATGCTGTATCAAGACCAACAACTGTGCCAAGTTTGGAAGAAATTGGTGCAGGGGTTACCAAGATATACACATGTTACCATAAGTGGGCGTGGCTACGCCCACTTTCCAAAAATTTATAATATTCTTATTTTTCGTCTGAAAATTATCAATTTTGAGTGAATTAACTTCAGTAGTTACTAAAAAATCGCAGTTTTCGTATTTCTGAAAATTACCGTTATATGGGAGGTAGGCGAGGTTATTGTCCGATTTTTCCCATTTTCAATACCATCCGTCAGAAATAAGTGCACGTACCAAGTTTCGTTAAGATATCTCAATTTTTACTCGAGGTATCGTGTACACGGACGGACGAACGGACGGACAGACAGACAGTCACCGCTTAATCGATTTCTCTATTCATTCTGAGCATTTATGTATGCATTTGTCTATATCTATCTCGATTCCTTTTGGCTGTTACAAACAACCGTTATGTGAACAAAATTAATATCACACCCTTGTGCACAAGTGCGCTCGGGTATAAAAAAATGAAGAATTGATGCATTCTATGAAAAAGTAATCGACAGTTTGAAAGAAAGCTTTCTTGTGGAGGTAAAAATGTGGAAACAACGAATTTCAGACGAACATTTTCGCAATGCTCTCGAAGCATTAGAAGTAGTAAATACAACGTCTTTTGGGAATGTTGTTAGATCTTACGTGCATATATTGGCGCTTTTGTCCGTTTCAATAGCTACCACTTTACGAAGTTTTTCATTCCTGAAAAGGACTAAAACCTACTTTAGAAATACAACAAGTCTATAAAGGCTCAACGGTCTAGCATCTATGAATATTCACAAAGATAATAATTTTTCAGTTGACGAAGAATTAAAAAAAAACCAAGAAAAATGTGAAATATCTTCGTTTCATTGATTTATAAGTAAAAATAAAAATTGAATGTGTTTAAAATTATTAACATGTTTTATAAATAAAGCGAAAAATTTAATCAGCTCTATTCTGCATTTCGATTACGTTCCCGCATTCCGCTCCGCAACAATCGTAATTTGGTATTCTGAGTTACGATCGAATCCGAAATCAGCTAGGGATCCGAATTACCTAGGAATTTGTGAAATCGAAACAAAACAAAAGAAATATTTGTCACCAAACGTTGTTTGAGCACTGCACAACATTTGCATTTACTATAGAGTGGACGCAGATAAATTCGATTTTGAAAGCCGTCAGGAGGGGGGGAAGAACAAAGCTTATCCTTCCATAGCAAATCGGATTCGAGACATCATACGCACCTCTTTGTAAAAAGTTAGTATAAAAGAGTACAATAATAAAAACATCTTTTTGATGTAACTCCACATTTTATGTATGTACGTATGTACATACGTTAGGGTAGTCCAAATATGCATGTAAAAAAGTAAAGTCGGAATTTTTATGCTCACACCCCCTAGGATTGTTCTATATCGAGAAAAAGTATACTCCTTTTTTTTATTTTGAAATTAAAAGATATTTAGAGGTCGCTAAAAGCGCTCAAAGTTTTCTATATATTTTGTATGGGAAAAAGAACTTTTCGTGGAAATGGTACGGAATTCCTGAAAATCAATATTTTTCGATCTAAAGACTTCTCTTCAACAGATTCCCAATAATAAAAATCAATTATTTTTTTAACAATTTTTTCTTAGTAACTATATTTTATAGGACCGCCAAAACCATTAGAAAATGCCAGAAAATGCAATGGTGGGATAAATAAAAAATCTTCATTATTAAAAAATAGTTAAATTAATAATTGGATATTGTTATTTGAAGTCTCCTGAAGAGAACCAGAGTTTTCTTTCGAAAAATATTGATTTTCAATAATTCCATACCATTTCCGCGAAAAGTTGTTTTTTTCCCACACAAAATACATGGAAAAGTTGGAGCGCTTTGAGCGACCTCTAAATATTTTTTGATTTCAAAATAAAAAATAGGGATATATTTTTGCGATATAGAACAATCCTAGGGGGTTAGAGCATTACAATTCCGACTTTACTGTTTTTGAACCACCCTAATGTACATACATCTATTAATTGTATATAAAAAGAATAAATTGCATTCAATGCATTTCACAGTCTCATTTATAAATAATGAAAACAAAAACGCCTGGACTGCGAGTTAGTGGCTCGATGCCCATAAAACGATTGAACTTTTTGTCGTATTAATTTCTTGGGCATATGAAAAATTATCTGAAACAAGTCAACTATAATTAAATTTTTTTTCTCTTACTTTTAAGGAAGTTCCAACGTTATGCAAAAACCTTAAGAAAATCAAAAAGTATTTTGTTTGAATTGAAATATGGCGATCAAATTAAAAAAAAATTTCTAAAATTAAAACGTTGATACTGAATGTTTTAAGCATATTCAAGGGTTAAAACTCGTTTCCAGTGGGATTCTGGGGTTGCTGATTACGAATCTGATGTCAGATTTTCAAAATTCAAAATGGCGGTTATTTAAGAGTAACGTAGTAAGTAAATCCAAACTTTCCTTTTATTAAGTTGGTCGCCATTTTGGATCCACCATTTCGAATTTTGAAAAGCTGACATCAGCTTCGTAATCAGCAAGCTCAGAAACCCACTGATAACGAGTTTCCAGCCTTGACAATGCTTAAAACAATCAGTATCAACGTTTTAATTTTAGTAATTTGAGGATTTTAAACTGAATTAAAACAAACACGTAACCAGCGCTATGGACGGCATGCATATATACACAGTGAGAAAATGTAGTGTATAGTAATCGAAAAAATTATCAGTAAAACAACCCTTTTCACATTCGAAAATACATTTTTCCCCAGGGCGATGTCCTACGAAAAGCGGGGCATTCAATTTTGCATTACCTAGTATCGAGAAATGAATGTGTTTTAATATGAAATTTTTGGAACTTTTTGAATACATTAGAATGCTGATTACATAGTAAGCAATGTTATAATCGAGAACTCATTAGAAATACATTATATTATTTATTACGCATGTAATGCATTACTACTTTTCCAACTGGGTAGTAGTATGAGAATTGTTTTCTGCACCTATTGTTTTGTGTTAGTTCCTGCAAAATACTCGTAATTAACCGTTGTTTTGTTCAGGCTCCACGTACTTAGACAGTCGGAAATGGTCATGTATTGTCAAGTTTACATGCATCATTGTATTGGTTCTAAAAAATCATACATGAAGAAATTTCCGACTGGGTAGTTTTCCCTTGTTTCTTACGATGCTACGTGTTTAGAAATGGGTAGTAATGTACTTAGTATATATGATTTTTTTTGCCCCGTATGATTTATAAGCACCGCAGCTGAGAGCTTTCAACAATTTTGATCTCAGTCCTGCCCGGAAAATCCTCTAACTTTTCATCTATTTATTTTCATGTTGGCTTTTCAAAACGTTGTGATCCCCCACGGAGGTGTCGATGGTACATAACCTAACCTGCTGCATTACCTAGGCTTTGAAGTGGGGGGGGGTTTGTCTACTGCATGGGTGGGTGTATTATTCGAGCATTTCCATCGACTCTTGATTTTATGACCAGATTCTATTGTCATTGTTGCGTGTTAGTGAATTCATACTTGCTGGGTTGATAGGCGTGGGTTGATGCGCTGCTGTTGGGACACTGATTGGCATTATCAATAATTTAAATCTCATCAGTGATTGAGTTTCACCCTCAAATTCATACGCCTGCCAATGTTCATATGTAACTTAGCTGTCTGTTATTTATTCAATAAAAGTTCCATGGAGAACTTATTTAATTATGTGTTGCCTATATTCAACAACTACATATGTATGTTTGTATGCTCATATAAGTAAAAATTCCATAGTTATGTATAGGCCATGAAAATATGGGAAGTGTTGTCTGAATGCGTTTGAGTCTGGCGCCAATATATGTATGTATGTACACGTCGCATATTGTTGACAACAGCTTTTATGAGACTTTGCATCACCCTCCAAGATATGTGGACATATATGCATTCTGTGCAATTGACAATTTGTTGAAATCAATTACTATTTTGATTGAAGATAAAGTACATTAAATCATTATAAATATTGTTTATTTTGTTTTGGTGAATCTAGCTTTCGTACATCGCCGGCATCGATATGTGCTCATATCTTGATTAGACGAGCTGTCACTTTGCGATTAATGAGATACATAAATATATATACATATGTGTTTTTTGTACTACAGCGTAAATATGTAAGTATTAGGGATGTTAATTTTTTCGATTTTTGCGATCCCGGGATTTCCGGGACATCGTTCGTTCAATCCCGGGATCCTAGGATTAGTCCCGGGATTTAAATATTCATTATTTTCCAACAACTTAACATGAAAAAATTGCATCAAAATACTTTGGCAGATAATAAATAAT
>NW_016157291.1:75152-116446 GCF_001687245.7 Rhagoletis zephyria
ACGCAATGCAAAAAGCAAGAATTGTTTTTGAATTGATTCAATCCTTTCTGAATGAACTTGGTAGCGGGGATTCCAAACAATAGATCCGTATTCTAGTATAGGTCTAACTAAACTTCCAAAGAGTTATGAGCAGGGTACGGACTTATAGGACTTAAAACCTACAAAGATGGCAAAATAGAATAGCGAAATAGGCAGGAAAAGGCCCTAGAAAGCGCAAAAAAGGCAAAAGAAGATAATAAAAAAAAAAAAACATTTACTTTTGAAGTAAAGTACCTCATGCGGGTACTTAAGCGAACATAATTATTGATGTGGTTACATCTTTTTGTTAACTTACATAAATATGTAAATTCTTGAATAAAACATGAACATTTAAAAAAGTATACGTAGTTTAAAACCAAGACCGTAGCATTATTTATTTAAGATTTTTCAATTAAAATACAGTTCATTCCCTAACAAATACCATATAAACTAAGCCTAAGATTTTTTAGAACACTTAAAGAAAAATATTCACCAAAATTTTAAATTTTTGTCTCAGAAGTGTTTTTTGTATACATACAGTTTTATAGCCCATTCAATTTTAGTGCAATAATGTGCAAGTTTCAAGTAGCTAAAAACTACCGCTGATTTTTTATAATTTTTTTGTACGTCATTTTATATAGAGTTTTTGCTTTTCTTGAGAGCTGCATACTGGCCTTTAAGGTAGAAAAGGCAAATATCTTAAAAAAGGCAAAAAAGGCAACATCAAATGTGTATACACTATTTTTTGTTTAGCTGCACGTTCTTCTTTGCACGAAAACTTGTGCGCTTAACCGAAAAAAGCACTTAAGCGAATTTTCTTTATTACTTCAATGAGGAAGGTATCCGAATCCCTATGAAACCAAATAATGGAGGAGCACTTACCACGTAGAAATTACTGCAAGCGAAGTTTTTTTCATAATGGTATCTAATTATCTATATAACTACATAAAATGATAGCCGTTTTCGTTGTTCTGCGATATGAGAAAAATAAATAAAAGTTTGTAACATTAGGGTAAGTGTAGAGTCGGTACTTTCTTTGATAATTGATAATAGTTGCAAATTATTAAGGCAGGTATCGCCAATGTGCAGGTATGTTGAATGCATCTATCGGAGCAGTTTCCTTTTAAATGTTAAGAATAAGGCCGCTGATGCGCATTTTGGGATAGGTATCTTAAATGTGCACTTTAGCATAAAGGCAGCAAGGCGAAATATACTGTATATGGAATCAGGGAATCGAATATAAAGCATAAACAGACGGCAGCGTTGATCCGGATCTACTCGGGAATTAACTGCAGTTGATCTGGATTAAGTCCGAGTTAGTCCGGATCAACGCTGCCGTCGCACAGAGGGGTATTTGGCCGATGTAGGCGGCCGAAATTCGAATTTAAAAAACGCACATTTTTCTTTTATAACTGAATATAGGGTTAAGAGAATATAATTCTTGACTAGATTTCGTTATTTTTTAATCCCTCTTTGTTTTCATTCGTTCGCACCGCGCTGTCAAAGTACCGTGTTGATAATTGATTATTTGGTTTTTAGATGTGTTTAATACAAGCCGAAGTGGTAAAGAACTGCTTTAAATCGAGTGTTAATTTTTTTAATTATATTAAATTGGGCAATTGTAAAGCGGGTAAATACCATATAAGCCACATAGTTTAATACAAATATAATATGAGCTAGTACCGGCAGAGAAACTAGGAAAAATATCGTATTTTTGCTAATTTTAATGGATTTGAGGAATAACTACAGTCATAAAGTTATGTAACACCACTCAACGGTGCTGAGATTCTTGCTTGGTTGTTATGCTTGACAATTCGTAGTTTGGAAACAAAAACAAAAACCTGCTGAAGATGGGCTGAATTGAAAAGTTTGGAGAGTTACAGAGGAGAAAATACATAGTTGTCAGTACATTTAGAAAAAAAAAATCTCTTGACAGCATACCAAATGGCCTAAAATTTTTAAAATCGGACAATAACCACGCCCCCAATCCATATAAGGGTAATTTAGAGAAATACGGAATCTTCGATAAATCAGTAAATATTAAAGCTAATGTATTCAAAATTGACGCTTGCAACAATTCTTTACCAAGAAATATGTTTATGGTAAAATTTTGGAAAATGGGCGTGGCTCCGCCCACTTATGATCACATATGTGTATATCGGTAACCGTTCTACCAATTTATACCAAACTCGGTATTTTTATTGTGCTTGCCACATAAAAGCAAAAGGTTGAAAATTATTGAAATCGGACTAAAATTACTGCCGCTTTTCATATAACGGTACATTTCAGAAATGCTTGAAATTTCAATACTTCGAAATTTAAGGACGCTAATTTACTTAAAATTTATACACCCCGGCTTACCATCTAGCGGTAGCTTTCGGAAAGGTGGAAAACATATATTTAATACTTGCGCCGGGTATTTAATGTCCGGCTCCGCCCGAACTTAGACTTTCTTACTTGTTCGTCTAAAAATTGTTGCAAATATCAATTTTGAGTGAATAATCTTCAGTAGTTACTAAAATATCGCAGTTTTCGTATTACCGTTATATGGGATGTGGGCGTGGTTATTGTCCGATTTTTTAAATTTTCGGCCATTTAGTATGCTGTATCAAGACCAACAACTGTGCCAAGTTTGGAAGAAATTGGTACAGGGGTTACCAAGATATACACATGTTACCATAAGTGGGCGTGGCTACGCCCACTTTCCAAAAATTTATAATATTCTTATTTTTCGTCTGAAAATTATTGTAAATATCAATTTTGAGTGAATTAACTTCAGTAGTTACTAAAAAATCGCAGTTTTCGTATTTCTGAAAATTACCGTTATATGGGAGGTAGGCGAGGTTATTGTCCCATTTTCAATACCATCCGTCAGAAATAAGTGCACGTACCAAGTTTCGTTAAGATATCTCAATTTTTACTCGAGGTATCGTGTACACGGACGGACAGACAGACAGTCACCGCTTAATCGATTTCTCTATTCATTCTGAGCATTTATGTATGCATTTGTCTATATCTATCTCGATTCGTTTTGGCTGTTACAAACAACCGTTATGTGAGCAAAATTAATATCATGTGTGGAAACAACGAATTTCAGACGAACATTTTCGCAATGCTCTCGAAGCATTAGAAGTAGTAAATACAACGTCTTTTGGGAATGTTGTTAGATCTTACGTGCATATATTGGCGCTTTTGTCCGTTTCAATAGCTACCACTTTACGAAGTTTTTCATTCCTGAAAAGGACTAAAACCTACTTTAGAAATACAACAAGTCTATAAAGGCTCAACAGTCTAGCATCTATGAATATTCACAAAGATAATAATTTTTCAGTTGACGAAGAATTAAAAAAAACCAAGAAAAATGTGAAATATCTTCGTTTCATTGATTTATAAGTAAAAATAAAAATTGAATGTGTTTAAAATTATTAACATGTTTTATAAATAAAGCGAAAAATTTAATCAGCTCTATTCTGCATTTCGATTACGTTCCCGCATTCCGCTCCGCAACAATCGTAATTTGGTATTCTGAGTTACGATCGAATCCGAAATCAGCTGGTTACCTAGGAATTTGTGAAATCGAAACAAAACAAAAGAAATATTTGTCACCAAACTTTGTTTGAGCACTTCACAACATTTGCATTTACTATAGAGTGGACGCAGATAAATTCGATTTTGAAAGCCGTCAGGAGGAGGGGAAGAACAAAGCTTATCATTCCATAGCAAATCGGATTCGAGACATCATACGCACCTCTTTGTAAAAAGTTAGTATAAAAGAGTACAATAATAAAAACATCTTTTTGATGTAACTCCACATTTTATGTATGTACGTATGTACATACGTTAGGGTGGTCTAAATATGCATGTAAAAAAGTAAAGTCGGAGTTTTTATG
Source organism: Rhagoletis zephyria (assembly GCF_001687245.7). Classification (NCBI taxonomy): domain Eukaryota; kingdom Metazoa; phylum Arthropoda; class Insecta; order Diptera; family Tephritidae; genus Rhagoletis; species Rhagoletis zephyria. The sequence goes on from NW_016157291.1 coordinate 79,061, forward strand.
CTCACACCCCCTAGGATTGTTCTATATCGAGAAAAAGTATACTCCTTTTTTTTATTTTGAAATTAAAAGATATTTAGAGGTCGCTAAAAGCGCTCAAAGTTTTCTATATATTTTGTATGGGAAAAAGAACTTTTCGTGGAAATGGTACGGAATTCCTGAAAATCAATATTTTTCGATCTAAAGACTCGGCTTCTCTTCAACAGATTCCCAATAATAAAAATCAATTATTTTTTTAACAATTTTTTCTTAGTAACTATATTTTATAGGACCGCCAAAACCACTAGAAAATGCAATGGGGGGATAAATAAAAAATCTTCATTATTAAAAAATAGTTAAATTAATAATTGGATATTGTTATTGGAAGTCTCCTGAAGAGAACCAGAGTTTTCTTTCGAAAAATATTGATTTTCAATAATTCCATACCATTTCCGCGAAAAGTTGTTTTTTTCCCACACAAAATACATGGAAAAGTTGGAGCGCTTTGAGCGACCTCTAAATATTTTTTGATTTCAAAATAAAAAATAGGGATATATTTTTGCGATATAGAACAATCCTAGGGGGTTAGAGCATTACTGTTTTTGAACCACCCTAATGTACATACATCTATTAATTGTATATAAAAAGAATAAATTGCATTAAATGCATTTCACAGTCTCATTTATAAATAATGAAAACAAAAACGCCTGGACTGCGAGATAGTGGCTCGATGCCCATAAAACGATTGAACTTTTTGTCGTATTAATTTCTTGGGCATATGAAAAATTATCTGAAACAAGTCAACTATAATTAAATTTTTTTTCTCTTACTTTTAAGGAAGTTCCAACGTTATGCAAAAACCTTAAGAAAATCAAAAAGTATTTTGTTTGAATTGAAATATGGCGATCAAATTAAAAAAAAATTACTAAAATTAAAACGTTGATACTGAATGTTTTAAGCATATTCAAGGGNCATTTTCAATACCATCCGTCAGAAATAAGTGCACGTACCAAGTTTCGTTAAGATATCTCAATTTTTACTCGAGGTATCGTGTACACGGACGGACAGACAGACAGTCACCGCTTAATCGATTTCTCTATTCATTCTGAGCATTTATGTATGCATTTGTCTATATCTATCTCGATTCGTTTTGGCTGTTACAAACAACCGTTATGTGAGCAAAATTAATATCATGTGTGGAAACAACGAATTTCAGACGAACATTTTCGCAATGCTCTCGAAGCATTAGAAGTAGTAAATACAACGTCTTTTGGGAATGTTGTTAGATCTTACGTGCATATATTGGCGCTTTTGTCCGTTTCAATAGCTACCACTTTACGAAGTTTTTCATTCCTGAAAAGGACTAAAACCTACTTTAGAAATACAACAAGTCTATAAAGGCTCAACAGTCTAGCATCTATGAATATTCACAAAGATAATAATTTTTCAGTTGACGAAGAATTAAAAAAAACCAAGAAAAATGTGAAATATCTTCGTTTCATTGATTTATAAGTAAAAATAAAAATTGAATGTGTTTAAAATTATTAACATGTTTTATAAATAAAGCGAAAAATTTAATCAGCTCTATTCTGCATTTCGATTACGTTCCCGCATTCCGCTCCGCAACAATCGTAATTTGGTATTCTGAGTTACGATCGAATCCGAAATCAGCTGGTTACCTAGGAATTTGTGAAATCGAAACAAAACAAAAGAAATATTTGTCACCAAACTTTGTTTGAGCACTTCACAACATTTGCATTTACTATAGAGTGGACGCAGATAAATTCGATTTTGAAAGCCGTCAGGAGGAGGGGAAGAACAAAGCTTATCATTCCATAGCAAATCGGATTCGAGACATCATACGCACCTCTTTGTAAAAAGTTAGTATAAAAGAGTACAATAATAAAAACATCTTTTTGATGTAACTCCACATTTTATGTATGTACGTATGTACATACGTTAGGGTGGTCTAAATATGCATGTAAAAAAGTAAAGTCGGAGTTTTTATGCTCACACCCCCTAGGATTGTTCTATATCGAGAAAAAGTATACTCCTTTTTTTTATTTTGAAATTAAAAGATATTTAGAGGTCGCTAAAAGCGCTCAAAGTTTTCTATATATTTTGTATGGGAAAAAGAACTTTTCGTGGAAATGGTACGGAATTCCTGAAAATCAATATTTTTCGATCTAAAGACTCGGCTTCTCTTCAACAGATTCCCAATAATAAAAATCAATTATTTTTTTAACAATTTTTTCTTAGTAACTATATTTTATAGGACCGCCAAAACCACTAGAAAATGCAATGGGGGGATAAATAAAAAATCTTCATTATTAAAAAATAGTTAAATTAATAATTGGATATTGTTATTGGAAGTCTCCTGAAGAGAACCAGAGTTTTCTTTCGAAAAATATTGATTTTCAATAATTCCATACCATTTCCGCGAAAAGTTGTTTTTTTCCCACACAAAATACATGGAAAAGTTGGAGCGCTTTGAGCGACCTCTAAATATTTTTTGATTTCAAAATAAAAAATAGGGATATATTTTTGCGATATAGAACAATCCTAGGGGGTTAGAGCATTACTGTTTTTGAACCACCCTAATGTACATACATCTATTAATTGTATATAAAAAGAATAAATTGCATTAAATGCATTTCACAGTCTCATTTATAAATAATGAAAACAAAAACGCCTGGACTGCGAGATAGTGGCTCGATGCCCATAAAACGATTGAACTTTTTGTCGTATTAATTTCTTGGGCATATGAAAAATTATCTGAAACAAGTCAACTATAATTAAATTTTTTTTCTCTTACTTTTAAGGAAGTTCCAACGTTATGCAAAAACCTTAAGAAAATCAAAAAGTATTTTGTTTGAATTGAAATATGGCGATCAAATTAAAAAAAAATTACTAAAATTAAAACGTTGATACTGAATGTTTTAAGCATATTCAAGGGTTAAAACTCGTTTCCAGTGGGATTCTGGGGTTGCTGATTACGAATCTGATGTCAGATTTTCAAAATTCAAAATGGCGGTTATTTAAGAGTTTCAACCAAATCCAAACATTTCTTTTTTTAAGTTGGTCGCCATTTTGGATCCACCATTTTGAATTTTGAAAAGCTGACATCAGCTTCGTAATCAGCAAGCTCAGAAACCCACTGAAAACGAGTTTCCAGCCTTGACAATGCTTAAAACAATCAGTATCAACGTTTTAATTTTAGTAATTTGAGGATTTTAAACTGAATTGAAACAAACACGTAACCAGCGCTATGGACGGCATGCATATATACACAGTGAGAAAATGTAGTGTATAGTAATCGAAAAAATAATCAGTAAAACAACCCTTTTCACATTCGAAAATACATTTTTCCCCAGGGCGATGTCCTACGAAAAACGGGGCATTCAATTTTGCACTACCTAGTATCGAGAAATGAATGTGTTTTAATATGAAATTTTTGGAACTTTTTGAATACATTAGAATGCTGATTACATAGTAAGCAATGTTATAATCGAGAACTCATTAGAAATACATTATATTATTTATTACGCATGTAATGCATTACTACTTTTCCAACTGGGTAGTAGTATGAGAATTGTTTTCTGCACCTATTGTTTTGTGTTAGTTCCTGCAAAATACTCGTAATTAACCGTTGTTTTGTTCAGGCTCCACGTACTTAGACAGTCGGAAATGGTCATGTATTGTCAAGTTTACATGCATCATTGTATTGGTTCTAAAAAATCATACATGAAGAAATTTCCGACTGGGTAGTTTTCCCTTGTTTCTTACGATGTTACGTGTTTAGAAATGGGTAGTAATGTACTTAGTATATATGATTTTTTTTGCCCCGTATGATTTATAAGCACCGCAGCTGAGAGCTTTCAACAATTTTGATCTCAGTCCTGCCCGGAAAATCCTCTAACTTTTCATCTATTTATTTTCATGTTGGCTTTTCAAAACGTTGTGATCCCCCACGGAGGTGTCGATGGTACATAACCTAACCTGCTGCATTACCTAGGCTTTGAAGTGGGGGGGGGTTTGTCTACTGCATGGGTGGGTGTATTATTCGAGCATTTCCATCGACTCTTGATTTTATGACCAGATTCTATTGTCATTGTTGCGTGTGAGTGAATTCATACTTGCTGGGTTGATAGGCGTGGGTTGATGCGCTGCTGTTGGGACACTGATTGGCATTATCAATAATTTAAATCTCATCAGTGATTGAGTTTCACCCTCAAATCCATACGCCTGCCAATGTTCATATGTAACTTAGCTGTCTGTTATTTATTCAATAAAAGTTCCATGGAGAACTTATTTAATTATGTGTTGCCTATATTCAACAACTACATATGTATGTTTGTATGCTCATATAAGTAAAAATTCCATAGTTATGTATAGGCTATGAAAATATGGGAAGTGTTGTCTGAATGCGTTTGAGTCTGGCGCCAATATATGTATGTATGTACACGTCGCATATTGTTGACAACAGCTTTTATGAGACTTTGCATCACCCTCCAAGATATGTGGACATATATGCATTCTGTGCAATTGACAATTTGTTGAAATCAATTACTATTTTGATTGAAGATAAAGTACATTAAATCATTATAAATATTGTTTATTTTGTTTTGGTGAATCTAGCTTTCGTACATCGCCGGCATCGATATGTGCTCATATCTTGATTAGACGAGCTGTCACTTTGCGATTAATGAGATACATAAATATATATACATATGTGTTTTTTGTACTACAGCGTAAATATGTAAGTATTAGGGATGTTAATTTTTTCGATTTTTGCGATCCCGGGATTTCCGGGACATCGTTCGTTCAATCCCGGGATCCTAGGATTAGTCCCGGGATTTAAATATTCATTATTTTCCAACAACTTAACATGAAAAAATTGCATCAAAATACTTTGGCAGATAATAAATAATAAACAAATGGGCTTGAAACCTACTTTATTATTTAAGTTGAAAAATATTTCATTAGTAACAAAACAAAAGACAGTAATTGAATTTATACGCATTTAATTATACTTTAGCTTGTACAAATCTGATAAAGCAACTTAAGGCATGTCGAAAAAAGCTTGATGCAAAAAAAAAATTAAGTCAACAAATGTATTGTGTGGCTGAAAGGAGTTCATAATACTAGTGGCAGAAATAAAATAAACGCCTTATTTCAACCAGTTTAGTCTATATTTCTTTTCTTTATTCAATATTTAAATTTTTTTATAAAAGTCTACCTCATTTTACATATAATTAACTGCATTTAAATGCGCATTTCAAACTTTGTACAAGAATTAAAAAACAAAAATTTGCCAAACTTTCAAACTTTTTACTTAGCATTTTCATAAAAATTTGAGGTACGCAGTTTTATAGCCCATTAAATAAAAGTAGGATAAAATGCAAGTTTCAGGCAGTTACTAAATACCGTTGATATTTGGGAATTTTTTAAACGATGCTGGGCATTTTCTTCCTTATAAACAAATTGTCGAACATACTTTGTATGGAAGAAAGGGCGTGACACCGCCAGCAAAAAAATTATAAAACTTCAACGTTACTTTTAGTCAGCTGAAACTTGCACTTTATTCTCCTGTAATTTAATGGGCTATACTTATGAAATTGCCTACCTAGAATTTTTCTAAAAATTCGGAGTAAAAAGATTGAAACAGGTTGAAACAAAAAAATTTCAAAACACTCCAAGCAATCAATATACTCGCGACAGTATGGGTCAAATATAGTAAAACTGCGTTTTTAGTTTTAGAATTTTGTCTATTAGAACTTTACAATTTCAAAGATATGATAAATTCTAAAAATTATTTAAAAAATTCAGTGCAATGGGTACCAAATGGAAGAGAAAATAATGTAGGATTTAAAAAAGTTCAAATTTTTGGGTTTAATCAATTTTATTTTTCAAGCTAATAAAGTTAGAAGGACTATATTCGAAGACGTTGTCGAGTTAATATTAGTCCTAACAAATATTGCAAAATTTCGGGGAAATTCAATGATAAAATTTTTAAGGACCTTATGTACCAAAAAATTTAATCAGTTCTTTCTCTACAGAATCTTCTCTTTAATTTGATACCCCCACTGTTCTCCTGCGTAAATTGCACTAAAGTTTTTAAACCATTTTCTGAACTACTCACATTATTCCATAATCAAAGTCCTTTTAAAAAATCTTGACGTCAGAGAGAAAAACGCAATTTTACTGCATATATTTGGCCCACGGGTTCGCGAACATATTAATTTTTTTGTGTGTAAAATATCCTGTCGCACAGTATCATGTGTAATTATGTATAATTAGCTAGACGTTTATAAAAAAATATTAAATAAACAAAATAAACATAGCAAAAAGTGGTCAACATAAGGCGTTTCTATTATTGCCACCATTGCAAATTAAAAATCCGGAATATCCCGGGATTCTTGGCAAATAGTCCCGGGATTTTCAGGACTTAAAAAAGGCCGGGATCCCGGGATTAACATTCCTAGTAAGTATCCAATAGGCTTTATTTCGTCAGCGGAAATAAATGTTAAGTATCTTACAATATAAAACCTAAGGACGACTGAGTTTTAGTGAAACCAATGATGTATTTTAGAACGAACTTCCTTCATCCTTTATCTAAATGGTTTGAGATCATCAACAATCAAAAATTAAATGTTCAAGATCTCACTTAAAGCCGCGTCCAATCTCCAAAATTTGATAACAATCCCATTTCTTACTAAAATATTATTGTAAATATAATTTTGGACTACTTTGACTTCAATGGCTAATAAAATATCCCCGCTTTTGTGTCTTTTTCTTCATCTCTATATATCTTGTTCTTCTTCTCTATATATCGAGGGTTTTATTCAATAACCTCTATCTGGAATTTTCACAAAAACTACTTTGTTATATTAGAACCCATCTGGGACTTACCTGTCGTCACTGATGTTAATTCTGACTTTGCTATTTAAAAGTAAATTCAGCGTTAATATCGCCGATAACAGTTAAGTCTTACTAGTGATCCGCCGAACTCCTTTCTGTGTTGCCGAAGAAGAGGGGCTGAACACTAGGGCGGGTCGATTTAAAAATCGCTCATTGCTCTGTGAAAATCGTATTCTAGGGATCAAAATAAGAAACTTTGCCGAAGGAACCATACCTCTAAAGCGAATTCTGATGTCCCCCAATTTGGGTCGAACTTTTGGGTAGGGGCAAATTTTGAAAANAACACCTTTTACAGATAACACCTTTCTTTATTTTGTGAAATTAGGTCGCGATCAAAAAACGAAATTAGGCCGACAAACAAATAAGAAGGCGGCCTTAATTCGAGGCACAGCCTGCAGTCTTGCAAGTCATTACATCTCATGTTTCTACGTATTTATGTACTACCGTATGAGACTAACAAACTTTCTTAGCATTTGTATGTACGATATATCGACCAAATTGACTTATAAGTTCATGGCATTTGTATATATCGCACACTTTTTTTGATGAGCTGCTTATTTTTTTATTCAAATTTTTTATATATCGTACACTTTTTCTGATGAGTTGCTTATTTTTTCACCAAAATTTTTTATAAAAAAGTGAACGGAGACATATTGGATTTCATAATTTTGAACATTCTTGGCTGCAAATATGACGATGTAAGATGGCAAACGTTTGCAACCAACTCCAATAATTTATTAATAAAAGGGTGGCAACGTTCCAAAAAAGAAAAATAAAAAAATCATCAAAAATCGAAAGTTTGTCGATTTGAATTTTCATATGTATGTATGTACGTAATTTTAATTGCCAGAATCCACTTAAGTAATTTTATGAACATGGAACGGTCGTGGGATGGCCACTTGTACTTGTGCTCATTCATTTAATTGTCAACGAATGACAAAACGAGCATACAAGTCTGACAGCGAAATATTTCACAATCATACTTTATACAATCATGATGGTTGTCAATTTGTGTTTCTGATTAAAGTCGAACAACAATTAATTCATACAGATGCATACAGAAATAGACACATTTATGTACAGTTAATTTTTCATAAATTCTGATTTATGCGCGTCCAACAAAAGGTTAAATGCAGAATTATTAATATTTTACAACTATGTACACATGGACATATGTATGTATGTACATGATTGAGGCTTTACTGTTATTACTCACAATTGTAAAGTGGAACTTGTGTCAATTTTCATTCCATGCTGATTGGCGGCTGCGGCTAAGGGACTTTGTTGGCTTGAAGTTGAGTTGCAGTGAAAATCACTGTTTGCGCATTGTAATACAATTTAAATTAATTGAATTGACAATCTTGCAATTGAAATGATTTGTACGCTGTCACTCATTGATGATTGTCGCTGCATTCATTCGTTTATTTTAATTTTTTATTTCTATCAGTAACAATTGAACAATTTATTGAGCGAATGCATGTTCAAATTAAAAAAGAACACTTAACATGAGCCTCTTGACGTTGGGAATTGGTAATAATGCGATTGCGCAATCACATTATTCGAGTTATTCCCACCGATTGCTCAACTTATGGATGACAAGTGCGAACAATCAAAAAGCGAATTTTTCAACAACAAAAAATTGTATGGGCGCCGAAGTTTCAGAAGAGAGATGAACAAACATATCTACATATACAGGGTAGACACTCGAAGTATTACCATTTAAAAATGCTAAGTATCAGCTAAAAAATATGACACAATCAACGCCTTGAAGATTGCTCTTCACCGCCACTGCACCATTGGGGCAAAATACCACCATGATGAACTCATATTTTTAAATAAAGAAAAAAAATTAAATTATAGTTTAAAAAACTAAAACCTCACTATTATAATTTCCATTTGTACTGTCATCATGTATGTAACTTGAGAATAGAAATCGCTGCATCTTTTAGGCGCATCAATATTACATAGTTACATAATAATAATAATAGATTGGCGCTTACACATATGTTAGTGTTTGGCCGAGCTTCTCCTCCGATTTGTGGCGTGCGCCTTGAAGTTGTCACACAAAGCGGAGGGACCTACAGTTTTACGCCGACTCCGAACGGCGATTGTATTTTTATGAGAAGCTGTTTTTCATGGCAGAAATACACTCGGAGGTTTGCCATTGCCTGCCGAGGGACGACCGCTGTTAAGAAAAAACCTCTTTTCTATTTTTTTTTTGCGATGTTGCTTTGACCAGGGCTTGAACCCAGGCGTTGCGGAGTGTAAGCGCGCACTGCTTACCACTACACCACAGCGGCCGACATAGTTACATCCCGAGCTAATAAAAGGGAGGTAATAATAAATATAGACAGAACTATAGCATTTTTAATTAGTAACACTTCGAGCGCCTACTGCTCTATATGTGTTATAACACGGCGCACAGTGGTCCGAAACAGTAATACAGAGGGATAAATCATTTAACGAATTCCGTTTGCATGCATTTTTATAAAATTTAGTATTTAGGTATACTTTGAGTCTCCTTTAAGAAAATTTATATAAAATGTTCGAAACTAAAAATGGCACATCCAATACAGCGAATCCATATGGCGGATCAAATATAGTACAGCGTGGCGACGAATAACTGTTTCCCCGGTTTTTTTGAGAAATAAAAGGGTCCTTTATAGATTTTGCGAAAAAAATATTTTATTGTTAATTTTCCACAGATTTTACTTTAGTTGTATTAATTAGTTATTAAATTTTAATCCATATTTACATATGCCATCAGTATAAACTTTGAGAGAAAAGTTCACAGTCGCCACGCTGTACTATATTGGATCCGCCATATGGATCCGCTATACTGGATCTGCCATTTTCAATTCAAGATATTCGTCGCCACGTTGTAAATATTAATGATTACAGTGGTTGAAGTAATTATAGCCGCACCAGATTTTAACAAGTTTTAACTTATTATTTTTGTTGTAATTTATTTGTGGTTATTTTTTCATTAAAATATTGTTATTTAAATATTCAACAAAACCCGTGTAAATCCAAGCTTCAAACTTTGTACAATACTTAAAAAAATTCAACAAACCTGCGTTAAATGTTCTACGCTTTTTAGTTAAACTAGTGTTCGCCCAGCGGTTGACATTCAGCCGATAAAATTAAGGAGAGCTGATGTGAGTCGAGTTGAGTTGGATTAAGGTGAGTTGAGGTAAAATAACATTAGTTGGGATGAGTTTAGTGGAGGGAAGTTTACCATAGTACTTTGCATGGCATAATACAACATAGCACAACATAACATAACATAATATTACACTACATCACATACTATAACATAACATAACATCCCATAACAAATCACATCGCGCTTTCTTAAGTTGTATCTCCTTTCTTTCTTTATCACATTCCCTATTTTTATCCTTGTCTATCATTTTTTAAGTGTGTGTTTATGTTTATGTTTATGTTCATGTTTATGTCTATGTTTGTGTTTATGCTTTCGTTTATGTCTATGTTTATGTTTATGTTTATGTTTATGTTTATGTTTATGTTTATGTGTATCTTTATGTCTATGTTTATGTTTATGTTTATGTTTATGATTATGTTTATGTTTATGTTTATCTTTATGTTTATGTTTATCTTTATGTTTATGTTTATGTTTATGTTTGTTTTTATGTTTACATTTATGTTTATTATTATGTTTATGTTTATGTGTCTGTTCATCCTCATCTTCATTTTCATCTCCATCTTCATCTTCATCTCCATCTTCATCTTCATCTCCATCTTCATCTTCATCTCCATCTTCATCTTCATCTCCATCTTCATCTTCATCTCCATCTTCATCTTCATCTCCATCTTCATCTTCATCTCCATCTTCATCTTCATCTCCATCTTCATCTTCATCTCCATCTTCATCTTCATCTCCATCTTCATCTTCATCTCCATCTTCATCTTCATCTCCATCTTCATCTTCATCTCCATCTTCATCTTCATCTCCATCTTCATCTTCATCTCCATCTTCATCTTCATCTCCATCTTCATCTTCATCTCCATCTTCATCTTCATCTCCATCTTCATCTTCATCTCCATCTTCATCTTCATCTCCATCTTCATCTTCATCTCCATCTTCATCTTCATCTCCATCTTCATCTTCATCTCCATCTTCATCTTCATCTCCATCTTCATCTTCATCTCCATCTTCATCTTCATCTCCATCTTCATCTTCATCTCCATCTTCATCTTCATCTCCATCTTCATCTTCATCTCCATCTTCATCTTCATCTCCATCTTCATCTTCATCTCCATCTTCATCTTCATCTCCATCTTCATCTTCATCTCCATCTTCATCTTCATCTCCATCTTCATCTTCATCTCCATCTTCATCTTCATCTCCATCTTCATCTTCATCTCCATCTTCATCTTCATCTCCATCTTCATCTTCATCTCCATCTTCATCTTCATCTCCATCTTCATCTTCATCTCCATCTTCATCTTCATCTCCATCTTCATCTTCATCTCCATCTTCATCTTCATCTCCATCTTCATCTTCATCTCCATCTTCATCTTCATCTCCATCTTCATCTTCATCTCCATCTTCATCTTCATCTCCATCTTCATCTTCATCTCCATCTTCATCTTCATCTCCATCTTCATCTTCATCTCCATCTTCATCTTCATCTCCATCTTCATCTTCATCTCCATCTTCATCTTCATCTCCATCTTCATCTTCATCTCCATCTTCATCTTCATCTCCATCTTCATCTTCATCTCCATCTTCATCTTCATCTCCATCTTCATCTTCATCTCCATCTTCATCTTCATCTCCATCTTCATCTTCATCTCCATCTTCATCTTCATCTCCATCTTCATCTTCATCTCCATCTTCATCTTCATCTCCATCTTCATCTTCATCTCCATCTTCATCTTCATCTCCATCTTCATCTTCATCTCCATCTTCATCTTCATCTCCATCTTCATCTTCATCTCCATCTTCATCTTCATCTCCATCTTCATCTTCATCTCCATCTTCATCTTCATCTCCATCTTCATCTTCATCTCCATCTTCATCTTCATCTCCATCTTCATCTTCATCTCCATCTTCATCTTCATCTCCATCTTCATCTTCATCTCCATCTTCATCTTCATCTCCATCTTCATCTTCATCTCCATCTTCATCTTCATCTCCATCTTCATCTTCATCTCCATCTTCATCTTCATCTCCATCTTCATCTTCATCTCCATCTTCATCTTCATCTCCATCTTCATCTTCATCTCCATCTTCATCTTCATCTCCATCTTCATCTTCATCTCCATCTTCATCTTCATCTCCATCTTCATCTTCATCTCCATCTTCATCTTCATCTCCATCTTCATCTTCATCTCCATCTTCATCTTCATCTCCATCTTCATCTTCATCTCCATCTTCATCTTCATCTCCATCTTCATCTTCATCTCCATCTTCATCTTCATCTCCATCTTCATCTTCATCTCCATCTTCATCTTCATCTCCATCTTCATCTTCATCTCCATCTTCATCTTCATCTCCATCTTCATCTTCATCTCCATCTTCATCTTCATCTCCATCTTCATCTTCATCTCCATCTTCATCTTCATCTCCATCTTCATCTTCATCTCCATCTTCATCTTCATCTCCATCTTCATCTTCATCTCCATCTTCATCTTCATCTCCATCTTCATCTTCATCTCCATCTTCATCTTCATCTCCATCTTCATCTTCATCTCCATCTTCATCTTCATCTCCATCTTCATCTTCATCTCCATCTTCATCTTCATCTCCATCTTCATCTTCATCTCCATCTTCATCTTCATCTCCATCTTCATCTTCATCTCCATCTTCATCTTCATCTCCATCTTCATCTTCATCTCCATCTTCATCTTCATCTCCATCTTCATCTTCATCTCCATCTTCATCTTCATCTCCATCTTCATCTTCATCTCCATCTTCATCTTCATCTCCATCTTCATCTTCATCTCCATCTTCATCTTCATCTCCATCTTCATCTTCATCTCCATCTTCATCTTCATCTCCATCTTCATCTTCATCTCCATCTTCATCTTCATCTCCATCTTCATCTTCATCTCCATCTTCATCTTCATCTCCATCTTCATCTTCATCTCCATCTTCATCTTCATCTCCATCTTCATCTTCATCTCCATCTTCATCTTCATCTCCATCTTCATCTTCATCTCCATCTTCATCTTCATCTCCATCTTCATCTTCATCTCCATCTTCATCTTCATCTCCATCTTCATCTTCATCTCCATCTTCATCTTCATCTCCATCTTCATCTTCATCTCCATCTTCATCTTCATCTCCATCTTCATCTTCATCTCCATCTTCATCTTCATCTCCATCTTCATCTTCATCTCCATCTTCATCTTCATCTCCATCTTCATCTTCATCTCCATCTTCATCTTCATCTCCATCTTCATCTTCATCTCCATCTTCATCTTCATCTCCATCTTCATCTTCATCTCCATCTTCATCTTCATCTCCATCTTCATCTTCATCTCCATCTTCATCTTCATCTCCATCTTCATCTTCATCTCCATCTTCATCTTCATCTCCATCTTCATCTTCATCTCCATCTTCATCTTCATCTCCATCTTCATCTTCATCTCCATCTTCATCTTCATCTCCATCTTCATCTTCATCTCCATCTTCATCTTCATCTCCATCTTCATCTTCATCTCCATCTTCATCTTCATCTCCATCTTCATCTTCATCTCCATCTTCATCTTCATCTCCATCTTCATCTTCATCTCCATCTTCATCTTCATCTCCATCTTCATCTTCATCTCCATCTTCATCTTCATCTCCATCTTCATCTTCATCTCCATCTTCATCTTCATCTCCATCTTCATCTTCATCTCCATCTTCATCTTCATCTCCATCTTCATCTTCATCTCCATCTTCATCTTCATCTCCATCTTCATCTTCATCTCCATCTTCATCTTCATCTCCATCTTCATCTTCATCTCCATCTTCATCTTCATCTCCATCTTCATCTTCATCTCCATCTTCATCTTCATCTCCATCTTCATCTTCATCTCCATCTTCATCTTCATCTCCATCTTCATCTTCATCTCCATCTTCATCTTCATCTCCATCTTCATCTTCATCTCCATCTTCATCTTCATCTCCATCTTCATCTTCATCTCCATCTTCATCTTCATCTCCATCTTCATCTTCATCTCCATCTTCATCTTCATCTCCATCTTCATCTTCATCTCCATCTTCATCTTCATCTCCATCTTCATCTTCATCTCCATCTTCATCTTCATCTCCATCTTCATCTTCATCTCCATCTTCATCTTCATCTCCATCTTCATCTTCATCTCCATCTTCATCTTCATCTCCATCTTCATCTTCATCTCCATCTTCATCTTCATCTCCATCTTCATCTTCATCTCCATCTTCATCTTCATCTCCATCTTCATCTTCATCTCCATCTTCATCTTCATCTCCATCTTCATCTTCATCTCCATCTTCATCTTCATCTCCATCTTCATCTTCATCTCCATCTTCATCTTCATCTCCATCTTCATCTTCATCTCCATCTTCATCTTCATCTCCATCTTCATCTTCATCTCCATCTTCATCTTCATCTCCATCTTCATCTTCATCTCCATCTTCATCTTCATCTCCATCTTCATCTTCATCTCCATCTTCATCTTCATCTCCATCTTCATCTTCATCTCCATCTTCATCTTCATCTCCATCTTCATCTTCATCTCCATCTTCATCTTCATCTCCATCTTCATCTTCATCTCCATCTTCATCTTCATCTCCATCTTCATCTTCATCTCCATCTTCATCTTCATCTCCATCTTCATCTTCATCTCCATCTTCATCTTCATCTCCATCTTCATCTTCATCTCCATCTTCATCTTCATCTCCATCTTCATCTTCATCTCCATCTTCATCTTCATCTCCATCTTCATCTTCATCTCCATCTTCATCTTCATCTCCATCTTCATCTTCATCTCCATCTTCATCTTCATCTCCATCTTCATCTTCATCTCCATCTTCATCTTCATCTCCATCTTCATCTTCATCTCCATCTTCATCTTCATCTCCATCTTCATCTTCATCTCCATCTTCATCTTCATCTCCATCTTCATCTTCATCTCCATCTTCATCTTCATCTCCATCTTCATCTTCATCTCCATCTTCATCTTCATCTCCATCTTCATCTTCATCTCCATCTTCATCTTCATCTCCATCTTCATCTTCATCTCCATCTTCATCTTCATCTTCATCTTTATCTTCATCTTCATCTTCATCTTCATATTCATGTTCATCTTTATCTTCATCTTAATGGTGATGCGCTAACCACAAAGCCTAATTTTTTGCAAAATCTGATGAAAAATTTTAAAGTAAACTTTCACGAATTTCATCACCAATCACGAATTTCATGTGAACAAATATTCCCAAAATTATAAAGCAAAAGAAAAATTCTCATTTTTGTTGTTGGTATTTCCGACATGGTAGGAGTGTGATGTAATGTGGAACGATTTTCCGTCATCGCTTGTCAAATTTGTTTTGGAGACAAATTATTATTATCAATTACACAGGTCAACAACGTTTTGTTCTAGGAAAGTGTAGGGTCATTTTCGAAGTAATTTTTTGCGTAGAATCCGAATCCGGGGTTTAAATTGCTCTATCACGTCAGGATTTTGAGATATCCTAACCTAAAAGTGCAAAAACANTTAAATGCCGTTGAGTTTGCTTAAATATCTTTATTTTTCACTGAGATATCGCATTTTGAAGTTTCCATGTTTGTACACAATACTTCAAACCACCCTCACAGCACAAAAATGCAGCCTTTAGACATCTAATAACCAGGCTTGAACGAACCCCATTGGAAAAAGAAGCTTACAGCAAAGAACTTAATACGATATACGCAATCGCGGAAAATAACGGATACAGAAAGGGCTTAGTAAACAAGATAAGAAGAGAAACAAAAAAGAAGAAATCAAGTAAGAAGGAAAATAATGAAAAGGCTTGGGCATTCTTGACTTATACGGGCAAAACTTCGTATAAATTGGCTAAGGTATTCCAAAAGTATAACATTAATACAGCATTTAGAACGAAGAACAATGTGGGGAGGATACTACGAAATAGTGCAAACGAGGAAGACCCACTAGACAAGCAAGGTGTATATAAGTTGACTTTCGAATTTCAACATAGTTACATAGGACAAACAGGGCGCAAGATAAAAACAAGATATCGTGAACATATAAGGGACTACAACAAAAAAATGCTAAAACCTTCTACCACCCCGGAATCGAACTTCGCAAACCATATGGCAGAAAACCATTGTACGCCAATGAAAATAGGAAAGACAGCCAAAGTTCTCCATGTACAGCACAAAGGACAACGCCTAAACGTATTAGAGAATATGGAGATATACAAACAAAAGACGTTCGTCGGCAAAATAATAAATGAGCAAATAAACACCGCATCTGATATATTATCCGAACCACTCAGGCTACTATACGCAAAACAGAAACCCTGCAACTACCATAAACAATGAAATGCAGGTCCAAACTACAGAAACAAAGAGAAAGAAAATAACTGATTTTTACCTACCTGCGAATCCATGCAACAATCAAAGAAGAGGTGAGCAGCTAATTTCTACCTGAGGATGTACACACAGAACTGAAACTACTAGTTGAACGAAAGAATATAATCCGCTGAGACGTACCTAACTATGAACCAACGACGATTTAACACGGCTATAAATAGTGACAGACAAACAGAAACTATTCAGAACGAAAAATGACACTGAAGATGGCACAACGCCGAAACCGGTTTGTCTCCAAACCAAACTTGACAAGGGATAACGGAAAATCGTTCCACATTACATCAAAAGAAAAATCATTTTTTCCAAATTGTTTTTGTTTTGCATGTTAAGTTATGAGAGCAATTTATTCACATGGAATTGGCGATTATAAAAAGATTTATTCGGAAAGAGCATTCTTTAGAATTAGATTTTTAAATCGCAGATTGCATTCAAAATTAGAAAATTAAAAAATAACACCATAATGCTCTCATGATTTTTATTTTAAAATAAAAAGAACAATTTCAATGAAGTCACCTTTAACATTACATATTTTATATATTTTTAATAAAAAAGGTTCGAACCACGTAAGTATAAAAATTACCAAGCACTGATAATGATTTTTGATTTGAAGTATTATTAAATTGCTATAAATGTGGGAAAGAAAATACTCCGATTTATTGTTTTAATATTATCAAAGTGGCAAGGCCGTTGAGAATACTCTCAATTTATGAAACTTCAAAAAATTTTATTACCCGTCAAAAGTTGTTTATTGAAACTACCTTCTTTTTTGTATCATGGAACTACCTTCTTTTTTGTATCATGGTTAACATTATGTATTTATCATGGTGAAATAAATATAAGGTGATGTCACTTACATAACCTCACTTTTCCTGCATGTCAATAATAAGGTGATGTCACTTACATAACTTCACTTTTCCTGCATGTCAATTGCGGCCATGCATTTGAGGGTAGTAGAAAAAGGGGGAAAAGATTAGGATTATTTTTACTACTTTTTGGGTACTACTTCCAATACCGATTTTAATATATATGTACATATACACATATCAGTGGACTCCACACCAGTTAAATGAAGCTTGTATCTATAAAATATTTTTCCTGTAAACCAGTGTAATTAGAGTTTAATTTTTTCGCTGAAAACAAATTATTATTACTAATTTTTTTTTTCGATTAAACATAATGATTATAATAATTATTATTCAGATATATTTTTCTACCTTAAAATTATTATTTGTAAAACATAGTTGCGTTCCCTATCTCGCAAAAAGTTGCAAGAATTTAAAGGAATTTACCAGAAAGCGTTCCCGTACTCGGTTCTCT
Source organism: Rhagoletis zephyria (assembly GCF_001687245.7). Taxonomy (NCBI): domain Eukaryota; kingdom Metazoa; phylum Arthropoda; class Insecta; order Diptera; family Tephritidae; genus Rhagoletis; species Rhagoletis zephyria. The sequence goes on from NW_016157291.1 coordinate 96,865, forward strand.
GGCTTCTTTTGCCTTTTGACAGTTTTACAGGTTTTAACCCAGAAAAGTTGGGGAACGCAGCTCATAAGATGCCACACAGTCGTACGACACACATATGATGTTAGTTAAAACTTAAAAAATAAGTACTATTTTCCGTGTTTAATTTATTCACATTAAAACAAATTAATTATACCGTTGCCTTTATTGAGTTATTCTTAAATTCTAATAAAAATAACATATTATCCCGTATGGAATTTTATTTGTATTTTCTCCCTAAGTTCTGAAGTATGTGTATATGCGTACTTAGTTTTTACATATCTTAACTTTAAAGGGAATTTTATTACGACCTTTATTTTCGTTACCATTTTAAAATAACATTTCAGAATTCTATCAGGTATATTATAAATAATTATGCGTTTATATTTCTAGACCAAAGTATATCATCATAGCCATCAGAGGCACTGCTCCAATAATCTGTTGGATATGTGTAGTATATATTTTACCAAAAATTTACTTACAAAATCACAATTATTGGAAGTTATCGATCAGATTTTCCAACGAATTTGAAACGAAAAGTCAAAGCAAAAGCGAAACAAAGAAACAGTAATACTACGCATACTTTTTTCACAAAATTGTCTGCTCCATTTTTTATTCCATTTTGCCCAGAAATGAAAGCGGAATAAATAGAGTAGGCATTACTGTAACGCTGGTATGCCGAAATTGCCAAAATTACAACAACTACCTCCTAAGTGACAACACCTTATTATTATTTCACCATGGTATTTATCAAGAAAATTTCATTTCGTTAATTATCAGAAAAATATGTCAACAACAATTTTGTTTCGTTGATTATCAAAAAAGAAAAATTGTCTCTGCAGCACTCAAAAATTTAATAAACAGGCAAATTTTAATATTTAAAGGAATTGCGGGAACAATAGGATGTGGCGCGCATAGCATCCAGCTAGGCGTAAACGATGTCTTTAAAAATGAAGCAAAAAAAACTATTTTAGAGAATACCGCAATGTAGTGAGAAATCTACGGACACCAGAAATGCACTTGAGAAAGTTAGAACAAAAACTTTTTAAACAGCTTTAGCATAATCAAAAATACAACCGCAAAATTACGTGAAAAATATTTGCTATTTGGGAGAGATTTAGGTTTATGCCTCCAAACACTGGAAGGTTGAGACCTTCCCATTTTTTTCCGCGTAAACAGAACTGAGGTTGTCTTGCAAGTATTGACAGCAAGACCCTGCAAAGTGCACCATTCATCAATCTTATTCAGGGTTCTCTGTGTCTTAACACAAACCTCCCTAAGAGATTTACCTGATGACATTAAACAAACATCATCCTCGTAAGCTTGGATGTGAACGGAGTCCACTACCAAACACCACAAAAGAGGTGAGAGCACCCTGCCCTGAGGGCATCCTCTTCAACCTCTGCCATCGTATAAAAGCAAGTTTCAACCCCCACGGTCAGCAATCTTCTAGATAACATGAAGTAAATCCACATTATGTTGGTTTCGTCCACTCCATGTCTTCTAGCCGCAAATAACATGGAGTGAAAAGTAGTGTTTTCAAACGCCTCTTCAATATCAGCAAGAACTTCCATTGTGTACATACCTGCTTCCAGCCCCACCCCGATCTTTGCTACAAGGTCAAGGTACAGTAGAGCTGATTCATAGAACCTTCCGCTTTGGTATTCATGTTAATGAACACTAAGGGGGCAATTCACCAAAACGATTGATCTAATGCACTTCTCGACCGTGCGCTCAGCAATATCAGGCTGAATGGCCTGAAGATTTTTGCCAGCGCATAGTCATCCTTTGGTGGTTTGGGAATGAAGACCATGCAGACTTTTCTCCAAAGGAGTGGGAACGTGGCCAAATGCCAGACAGGCCCTAAAGGCTCTTATTAGCGCCCCTATAAGCCTGTCTCTCCCTCAATTCAGCATTTTCGGATACACACCATCTGGGCGCGGTGATTTGAAGTCGTCAAAAGAGGCTAAAGAAAACCTCACTGACTCCTCAGTCACCATTTGTGATGCTATGCACCTATTTAGTCTGGGGGCTCTTCCCGTCGCGCTATCCTCCACCATATCTCTGCCTGCACAGAAATTATCCTGCAACCCAGAAAATGAGTTTCCAAAAGAGTTTTGTATGTGTCTAGCATCGACGTGGTATAAGTTCCATCAGATTTTATGAGAGAATCAAGCCTAACCGTCAAGTCCTGTTGAAGTACCTTACACAGCCTGGCAGACTCTTTCATGTTGTCGATATTATTGCAGAAGTCCTTATAAGAGCAATACCTCGTATCAACTTTTTGGTCTGAATCTTTTGGATGTGCAGTTTTATAGCCATAATAATTTTAGTATGAAGTGCAAGTTTCAAACGGCTAAAAAATCGCCTTGATTTTTGAGAATTTTTCTTTTTGTGACGGATATTTGGACTTTTTCCATATAAGCATGAATGTCTTATTATACCGTTAGCAACAAAATTTCCAATGATGAAAAGTTTTTGAATTTTCCTCAATTTTTTATAAAGTTTGAAATTTTTGCTGAAAAAACATTACGAATATTAAAAAAAAATCAACACGTGGCCATTTGTTTGAGTCACTGTATGTATACATATAAGTAATAATTTCTTGCTTACAATATTTGCCAAACGAAGGATGCAATTAAGTAACTTAACAACTTATTCAGAATTTTGATATAATAATTTTAATTGCAAACTCAATTTTGCGCTTTCCTTTTGCGAATCTTTTTATTACCTTTGTCAGTCTTTCTTCATTAATAGTGCTACGCAGCCATGTTTTCAACCGGCGAAGGGTTAAAAATCTTCTTTCTGAAGTAGCGTTACTAGCTGGAATTGTACCCAGAATGAGAAGAAGTTTGTTAATGAATGGAAAAGCATATTCGTCGCATTTACCAAGAACTTTTGCTGCTGATTTTGGGAATGACTTTTCGCTAACCTTCTTTGTCCATCCTTCCGATCACACTTTATGCACTCCTTTCCAACTGATAGCGTATTTTTCTAAGAAAAATTCGAATCGTTTTCCAAACGATGCTACGCGTTCGAAAGCATTATGTTTTTCATATACTTAGCGTATTTTATATATTCCCCAATTTTAGATGGAAGTGAATAAGTTCAAATCAAAAATGTTTTATGTCTCTTTCAGCAATATTTCTCGGAGATCGAGCAAAAGATTATCCAGTAGCTGTATAAATATTGCCGATTTACTAGGGATTTTTTATATTCATTTTTATACACGTACGTATACAGAGATTGAATGAAAATGTACTTATATATATATACGTATACGGATACGTATCCTTTGCAGGGCCAAGTAATCAGAATTTTTGTGAGAATAAGAGCGTGTGTGAATCGGAAACAAAGTTCGCGGCAATTAAAATTATTGACAACTATTAGGTGAATGAAATTTCAGTAGCTCATGAGGCTAGTGAAATTTTTGACATATGCATAGAAAGTTTTGACAATCGCATAGATTGTTGATGTGTGTAATTTTTCGTTAAATAAAAGCTTTAATTGATGAATTGCAATCAACGATGGTAGATGTTTTCTTAAAATATTAATTTCACTTCAATTTGTAATATTTTATTCCGCATAAATCTGCGGTATCAAAAATTTACTGCTGTCAAAAAATATTTCATTTCACACAGCAGATTGGCAAAACTGTCTCACCATAGTTAAAACATTATTCAACAGCTTTCCCCATAGAACTTTGTTACCGATTCACACACGCCCTAAATTAAAAATATTTGACATTTTTGAGACCAAATAATTTGAACAAAATCAAATCACCTCATACCACCTGTTCAATGCGGCTTGCCGTATGCCAACTCCCCAGGCATTGTTTTCACTGATAAAATTTTCAATTTAAAATTTTTGTAAAAAGTTTAGTTTTTAGTTGCACTGTGTGCATTAGTAACGTTGTCAATTATTCCGCTTTTTAGCTATGAATACACTGAGGGAAAAAATATTAAAATCAAATAGAAACGTAATTGATCTTACTATAAACGTTAACGAAAGTACTGTATATTGGTAAATATTCAATTCAAATACGCGCATATTAAAATGACCGCGTTCGTACTGAAAAAGCATCCGTGAAGTGAATAATCAAGACAAAAACTAAAAAAAAGAATTTAATTTGCATGTTGCCTGCAGTTGAATTCGAACCCGACCATCTGCGAATATCAACAACTTGTGGCAAGCATCTCTGCGCATTCAGCTACACCCAGCCATATAAATTTGCTTTCAAATGTTGAATATCCATCAACACCACAGCACGCGATTTGTACGGATAAACATGTATGTACTATGTATGTATGTGTTTGTTATCACCGCTCTCAGAGCGGCTCTCTGGATGCTTGGGGTGCGTATGTACACTTACATATACATACTCAGATGTGAACAGTCAAATACGTGCGTAATACATTTTGTATGAAAATATTATTTTTAAATACGAACATTTTTAAACGATAATCAAATATAAAGTATTCATTTTTACTATGCATTATTTCTCTCAGTGTACGCCTGATCTCGTACTTCTCGGACTAAATCTAGGAAAACTGTCAAATTATAAAAAGTCGCTCAAGCAAGTACGGTAAAAAAAAAGCTTGTTAAAATCCGGTAAAAGGTGGTAAGTTCGAACTGCGCACGGGATCAACATAATTTTAATATAAATTCTTATTTGACATACTCCACAAAGAAATTTTTTATTACCATCGCAACCTTCCCAAATTGGGTTTTTAAGGAAAAATTAAATTAAATGCAGGGTTTTTTATCAGTAAGTTTATCCCAAAATATTTATTAGTTATGTATTGCACCGTGCGACGAAAAAGCCAATATATTCACAAAATTAGAGGCCAAATATAATAAAACTGCGTTCTTAGTTTTTCTCTCTGGCGCACAGTGCTGTCGAAATTCAAAAGAGCGGCAAAACTCTAAGGCTTAAAGAAATGGTTCGAAATTTCGTACTAGGGGTTTTCGAGGTCCCTACTTTCAAATCCGCTGTGAGAATAGAAAAATTCAAAACGACGGATCCAGTAAGGCTTCTGGTAAATTTCGGGCTTTTTAATTAGAATTCTTAGAATGATTTTGAGTATACAGTTTTATAGCCCAGTCAATTTTTGTGTCACAAAGTGTAAGTTTGAAGTAGCTAGGACTCACCGTTGATTTTTTAGAACAAGGAACTATTCTGTAGAATTGAAAGTGTGCTTTTGTAAATTTATCCTTGAATATCCTTTGAAATTTCCAATAATTATTTATGATAAAAGTACTATATAAGGACTTAGATGTAAACTACCACATCCTGGAATATCGTCCTTCTAACTTTATTAGATGTGGACAAAACTTCTCTTAATAAGATATTGATAATTACGATATAAATGAAGATATTTGAATCATTCTTATGGAACCATGCATGCGCTCTTAAATAATTATGTTGTATAATTGTGTAATTATATATTTGGTGCATATTTAAATCGGTTCCGAGCCGTATATCCGTAAAGTTACATGTCACTTAAAATACATTTCCTGGAGAGCCATTTGGATTTTTTACCCGAAAACTTAGGCAAAGTTAGTGATGAGCACGGACAGCGGTTCCACCAATCGCGTTAATTGAAAATCGCTTTCGGGGAAAAGATATGTGCCAAATGCTCTGCGAATATTGCTGGTCAGGGATGACAAATTAATTTTTCGAAATTGTACCAAACGTCAGAAAAAAATCTACCAAATCAAATAAAAATGTACCAACAAAAGCAACAATTTAACAATATAACAAAGATTGTTGTCAGATCTTGTAAGTGCTACACTCTTGCACAACATCACGGCAACACTGATCCTGAGCTTGCAGGTGGGCTATGCTCAAATTTATTTCTCCTCCACAGGTTTATCCGATAGATACTAAACTTGTGAAATTCCCTGATCGGCTGGCTCTTCATTAGCTGTTCGGATAGGGCTGCCAAACGAACTTATATTGAGCGAATTTCTCTCCTTAGCCCATTGAGATGAAATAAGAGAACAAATTGACAAGCATTAGAGTTATGACTAGTAGGTATGGCCAAGGTGTATAAAACAAGGTGCGGTTGACAACTTAGTGGGGCTCTCTTTTAAGATAATATAACGTCAAAAAATATAAACAAATGAGGCACTCTTCTGTGTAAGCCGAAAGGAATTTATACTCTCTCTCTGGCATTTTCTAAGAGTAATCAAATGACTATAAACACACATTTTTATATTATATAAAGTTTGTCGCGAAAACTTACATTGGAAGTAAAGCACGCACGAAAAACAAACAAGCAAAACAAATAAAAAACAGCTGATGCTAATTAGGATGAGCACTTTGCACTTAAAGGTATGTATGTATGTGAGTGTATCGATCAGTGTTGCCACGGAGAAATTTTTTTTCCTACCAAAACTTCCTAACAAAATCAATGAGAACCTACCAAAATTTTATTATAGTTTTTAATACTTTTTTTTTTTAACGTCAAGTTTATTAAAAATGTAGATAACATAATACTTAGAAAAACTATAACACAACTAGTACAGTAAAAATAAATAAACTACGTATAACTGTTCATTTTGCTGTACAGACTTATACAAATGTTTGTCCCTTTATACATACATATTATTATTATTATTATTAATACTATTATATATTATATCATTGTCCTTAACCCTAATTGTAATCACTGCAACCTCATTCTCTTTAAGAAGTTTGGCACTTTGGAGGGCGCCATGTTTAAAATTTTGGATGAAGAAGACAATCGTTCCCCAAAGTGTATCAGTCTGCTATTTATGATACGTGGGATCCACGCTTTGCGAGACAGTCACCTTTGGTTGCCTACAAACCCTTCATGTCCCGGAACCCACCACAGTGTTTAGTTATTGTAAGCTTTCAAGTGGTTCAAAAAAGTTTTACAGCTTTCCACAAGCCTGCTGCCATTTTAAAAGCGCCTAAGGTCTTTAACCTGCTTGACTATCCGACATAATATTTCATTTGGCCCCATTTGTCCTTCTACATAGACTTCGATTGCGAAGACTTTCGCCTGGAATATAGTTGGGTATGTGTAAATTGACAGGCTTTCTGGATTTTGGCCCAAATACGCCTGCCCCAGTACTCTCGTCGTCCATCTTTGATCCGTCGGTATACCATGCCTGGGACCTTTTGTCAATCATAGTTATTATCACTTCACAGCAGTCCCTTTCAGGAATTCTAACCTTGTAGGGTTTGTAGAAGGATAGCTCGGGGTTATCCAGGAATGGCTTTAGAACCTCCAAATGACCCCGAAGATCCCAAATTTTCTTGTTGGTCATATTGGCCAGTCGTAGAGCTCTCCAGCAGGCCTCTTTTTCAAACAGAATAGGCAAAGGAGGAATGCCTGTAATGACACCAAGAGCATCCGTTGGACAGGTGCCCCTAGCTCCTGTAATGGACACGCGGACTAGTCGGTGCAGCTGGTGACAACTGGTCATACTACCATATTAAAAGGCCAATAGGTTAGTTCTGGTGATATTCCTCAAGTCTTACAATGAAGTCTCTGTCAGGTGGACAATGGTGGAAATATTCGTGTAAACAAGGTTGCTAAAATGTTTGGATATAAATATTTTATATTTTTCGCAAGTAACTATTATTGTCACGGAACCTACCAAAATCCAATCTAGCNTGGAAATATTCGTGTAAACAAGGTTGCTAAAATGTTTGGATATAAATATTTTATATTTTTCTCAAATAACTATTATTGTCACGGAACCTACCAAAATCCAATCTAGCCTACCAACCTACCAAACAGAAAAAAACCGACCAGTTTTGGTAGGAAAAGCCCATGTTTGGCAACACTGATATCGATCATCAAATATTACTTGTGCAAAGTCCAACTATCTGGTGATGTACCGGTAGTGATTTTGGAACTTTTATTAAAATTTTTGCATATAAATCGAAAACCGGGACACTCAAACGAAACCTGGGATATTTTAAGGTTGGACCGAGACACCGGGACAAATAGTCCAAAATCGGGATATGTCCGCGAAAACCGCGACGTCTGGCAGCCCTACGTTCGGAGCGAGTTGAAACTCATTAAAACGTGCCCGCAAAGTATGTATACCATGACCAGTACGTACACCAATCCAGCAGTAAAGAATGCATCTATCAGCTTAAAAATAATATGTATGTTAAACACAGTTTTCGAAATTTGTAATGGGGTTTGTAGTGCCGAGAGTTGCAAATGAGCAGTGGAAACCCTGAAATAACCCGTGGTTAGTTTCTTTTTGTTTACATTTTTTAACACTCTATCAGTGGGAAAATGAAAGCGAATGGCTATTGCTACGCAGCCACAATAAAATTGATATGCGCTCGTAAATTTTAATATATTGCAAAAAACTGTCATGACGATAAATTAAGAAATAAATTTCAATTTCACTTTAACTTGAAAAGTTGTTAAAGTCATTACTCTATTTGTTGTTGGGTTTTTTTGCGCGCTCTATCTCGTTTATTACAATCATATTTTTCCACTGTCCAGCCTGCAGAGCCAGTATGATGTTAAAAAAATTAAAAAAAGCTATTTGTTTGATGCTACTACCGCATTGTTGTATTTGTTGTTGATGCAAGTAAACATTTTATTGCATTGTGTTGTAGTTGTTGTTGTCTATATTGCCATATCTGCGTATTGTGTCGTTATTGTGTTGAAATTGTGTGGCGTTTTTCATTTGCCTCGGTTGAGTTGAGTTCGTTTTGGTTTGTTCGTTATGCTGCAGCACACAAATTGTGATAAATTTATTTTAAAGTGAATTATATGCCGGACAGCTGGACAATAATAAATTTCATAGACATTTGTATACCCAATATTCCGGCAAATGCATATGCATTCACTAAGCATGCACCGGAGTTTATACACACATCCATTCATATGTATGTACGTACATTAGACCGGATCATAAAAAAGGTTCGCCGTGTACCTAAACAATTTTTGCAATGAAAATTTATTTTTTTTCTCCCAGAGCGTATATATTGACCTCTTTGTGCGAAATTATCTTATATGCCAAATTTCACAGGAAAACGTTTTTTCTACTTTAGCAATCTTTTGACTTTTTTTGTAATTTTTTTTTTTTACTTTGTACCATACAAGAAAGTATACAGTAACCTTTCGGCTTAAATATCCGTAGATCTCAGGTACAATATTTTACCAGGTCATGTGTTGTGGGGTGTATAACAAATTTGCATCAAAAGGGGTTGATATTTTCGGAATTGGCAGTCGGATTTTAAAGTATGATATATCGGTGTTTTTGTCCCGAGGAAAAAAAATGACCTCAAGTGCCCCGTTCCAGTACTTATCCACCAGCTCAGTTCCTACCGCCCTAATGTCGGTAAATTAAAGCTCTCTAAAAATCATTCAACTCTTGCTAAGGAAGTACAAAGACAGAAATTTATTTCGAAATTGCTTGTAAAAACACTTTAGACCAGGGCTTCCGAGCGGAGCGGAGCAAGGAGCAAAGGGTTTTGGCTGGAGGGGAGCTGGAGCAAAGAGCTAAGAGACTAATCTGCTCCTTAGCTCCTTAAAAAAAATTTAAATATTTTGTTTTTGTTATTTTCTGGCATACGACAGTGTTATATAAATTTCTATTCAATTTAATTAACTTGAAAATTTTTTTAGTTTTCTTTTGGATGCAGAGGAGTATACATACATACATATGGATATCAAGATACATTTCTGCGTCAAAATGAAAATTTAAAAAAAAGTTCGCCAACGTTTTTTAGCTGGTTGGGCTCGATATGTAAATAAATAAATTAAAAAGTTTTTTTATTGGGAGTGGAGCAAGAGCGGAGTTCGGAGCGAAACAAAATACCAGAGCGGAGCGATGACAAAAACCTTTGCTCCGAAGCCTTGCTTTTGACCCAGGGATGCTGCTTTTATTTGCTTGTAAGGTCGTGTGGACTAATGTACATCTGTATGAACATAAACTCGTATATGTTTGAGTGTTTACTTGGCGCTCACAATGGGTGCGCTCAGACGAATGACAGCAAACAAATAACAATTGCAAGCATACATACACACATGCATACATAGGCACTTATTGACAGCTCGGGCAACTGGCTTCGACTTAGACTGTGGTCATTTGCCCCAACAACACCTTACAGATCCGTTAAGCTTCTTCATTTTCTTTTAATTCCAAGCAGGACATACGGCATCGACTACGCCTGCGCGCCATCTGGTTCTGTTTGTGGCAATTGCTTCGAACTACTTCCAGCTTAACTCGAGTTTCTTCGCCACTCGGTCGACTTTTCTTCCCCATGTTTCGCGAGGCCTGCTTCTGCCGACTAGCGGGTTCTATTCCAAGGCCTTCTTTGCAATACGGCCGTCATCTTTGAGCAAAGTGTGACCTATCTCCGAATTCATAATTCAAGAGGCTCCATACAGTAATCGGACTTAAAAAAAATTCTGTGTGGTAGAGTCTGGAAGAAAATGTGGTAGATCTCTGGGTTTGGATCAAACCTTGTACAAAAATTTATAAAAAAATCTGCAAGGTTTCACCTAAATTGCAAACTTTTTAATTAGCCTCTAAAAAAAGTTTAATTTTACTATAATAAAGTGCAAGCTTGAAGTTGCTAAAAATTGCGTTGAGTGTTGGCATTTTTTTCCTTGACAGTGTAAAGCAGTTCCTTCCATATTAAATTAAGAAACTTATGCCAAGCAAAAATAAAACTACACAAAAACTCGAATATGTGGTAGATTTCAGACCTTGAGTGGTAGATGTGATAGATGCTCAAACAAGTGGTAGATCTCAATGTCAGCTTTTCTGAACAACTTCTAATTTCAGATTGTTTTACGCCAAACTTGGCATGTGCTCTAATGTTTCTTACGAAAAGGATTAATGAAATATGGTGAAGATGAGATAATTTAAACACCCTTCACTCTTATGGGTGGAAACATAAAATTTCATCCGATTTCTACTCTCTGTTTTATAAAAAAAATAGAATTTTGGTTAATTTTAAGTAAGTGAATCGAAAATTACATATATCTGTATCCAAATATATACTATATATAAATGAAGAAAATTGTTGTATTCATATTTTTTTAATTTTCCCTCTTTAAGCGCAACAAGTTTTTCCACCTGCCTCCATATACATAGTATGTAGTTGAAAAACTGTGGGTCGCCTTCATCGCCGTTGGAACCAATAAATATACAGCATACATACTTCATTCATTTCATTTATTGAACATTTTCACTTACTGTTCGCCCAGCGGTTGAAATTCACCCTTTAAAATTAAGGGTAGTTGAGGTGGGCTGAGCTGAACCGAGTTGAGTTTAATTGAGTATTGAAGTGAAATGAGGTGAAATGTTTTAAACATAACATAATATATAACATAACATAACATAACATAACATAACATAACTTAACATAACATAATACAAAACAACACAACACAACACAACACAACACAACACAACACAACACAACACAACACAACACAACACAACACAACACAACACAACACAACACAACACAACACAACACAACACAACACAACACAACACAACACAACACAACACAACACAACACAACACAACACAACACAACACAACACAACACAACACAACACAACACAACACAACACAACACAACACAACACAACACAACACAACACAACACAACACAACACAACACAACACAACACAACACAACACAACACAACACAACATAACACAACGCAGCACAACACAACACAACACAACACAACACAACACAACACAACACAACACAACACAACACAACACAACACAACACAACACAACACAACACAACAAAACATAACAAACATAGCATAACATAACATAGCATAACATAACATATCATAACATAAGATAACAAACATAACATAAGATAACATAACAAAACATAACATAACATAAAATAGCGTAAGATAACACAACATAACATAACAAGACAACACAAGACCACACATCACAACACAACCTAACAATTTTTTCTCTTTCATTCTCTCTTTTTTTCTCTCTACCTTTATCTCTTTCTTTGTCTGCCGTTTTTATTTCTTTTCATTTTTATATTTATCACTTCCTTCACTTTAATTCAATCTTTATCTGTATTCGTTTCTTTATCTAAATATTTACCCACACCTTTTCTATTATATTAAGTATGTAGATAGTGCGTACGCGAACAGGGCTAATATGTTACTGAATTCAGTTATTTTGTGTTTCGTTGTTTTAATCTGACTCGCTATTAAGTAGCAAAAATAAAGAAAGAAGTCACTTCCCCACAGGAAAAGGAGGGGTGAACTCATAATATGTACTAAATTCAGTTATTCTGTTNGCTCGCTATTAAGTAGCAAAAATAAAGAAAGAAGTCACTTCCCCACAGTGGGGAAAAGGAGGGGTGAACTCATAATATGTACTAAATTCAGTTATTCTGTTTCGTTGTTTTAAGCTGAATTGCTATTAAGTAAAAAAAATATAGAGCGAAGTTATTTCCCGCTGTGGGGAAAAGAAGGCGTGCCTCATTAGCCCTGTTCGCGTACGCACTATCCAGTAAATCCAGTACTAATTTTACTGGTTTTTTACTGGATGTCGTTTTCGTACGCAAAAACTTGCAAGAAACTAGCAAAAGAGGGGAAATTGAGAGAGCAAAAAAAAAACAGCTGAACTTGCAAGTTTTACTGGATTTTTACTGGATAAATTTTTACTAGCAACTATTTGTTAGTAAGAAAAACAGCTGATGGCATGATGCTTAATGTAATTCACATTAACAAAATAATTGTTTGTGGTGCTTTTAGAGTTGCAATTGACAAAATAAACCTATTTAAATATATAATAAGACGGAAAATACTAGTTTTTTAAGAAAATTGCGTCGGAAACAACAAATTAATCAGCTGTTCATAAAACTAGCAACTTCTTGCTGGTTTTGCGTTTTCGTACTTTCTTGCATATTTCACTCATTGGGAGTAAATATTGGCTTACTCTCCGAAATTTCTTTACTGGCAAGTTACTGGATATTTTTTGCTGGAGAATACGAAAACACAACTATTATAAGCTGCTAAATTCAGTTTTTCTGTGTTTCGTTGTTTCAAGCTGACTCGCTATTTATTAGCAAAAATATAAAACCAAGCCACTTCCCCACCCTGAGCAAAAGAAGTGGTGAAGTCTATCTAAACGATAGTTACCACCGAATTCGAGCTATCCCAAATTAAAATTCATGAAATATTTTCATGTGATGCGACTGACATAGAAGAGTGCATTGGTGCGGCAACTTATAAGTGGTTCCAATGTAATTTCTTTTCAATATCTATATATCAATACGCTAACGAAATCCCATACAAATCTATTCCTCCCTACTGCTGCTATGAATTTCAAAATTATTTAATATAATGTATATTACTCCACCAAACAATATAAGAGACCTAGACGATCAACAGGTGATTATGGACATAAAAAGTTCCCAAGCTAAATGAAAAATTGTGTAAAAAAATTGAGGTGGTCGAATTTCGACAACGGGGCGATAGTAGTCAGTATTAAAGCATACATTTAGGTGGCCTTTCCGGCCCAACCATGTACATGTATGGCTTTGGTATTGGTGTCAATTTTGAATTGACTTTTCCGATTTATGTTAAACTAATTTGAAATTTTAAAAATGGTCTGCACATCAGCATCAAAATACCCTTCTAATGATATATGTATAATTGTTTATACCTTAGAATTGTTAACTCTTTAAACGCTAGTGTTACATATATGTAACGTTCGAATTTCGTGGACTGATATTGTTGTTATTAAAATTTGTATTACATAACAAAGATTCACGAGTGTTACATATATGTTTCAGGTCGTACAGACAACCCTTTATAGAGGTCGAAACTTTTTATTATGGGTTTTTGAACATATCCTCTCTTTTAGTGTGCTCCAAAATTTGGTTCCTCTCAATTTCCTCTTTTGCTTTCGCGTTTAATAAAGTAACTCTATGTACATACCCTGCAGGGAAACCGCGGACTAGTGAATCAAATTTCTAGTTCCGTACTAGGTCTTTATCGCCAAAAAGGAACTAGTCCGATAGGAACTAGATCCCCACCAGTCCAAAATCGGCGAAAAGTGGTACTTTTAAAAGACTAATTTTTTTCAGTTTTTTTCACTAGAAATCTATATCAGAAGTGTCGAATTTAGAAATGGTTAGGAACTATAGAAAAAGGGATGCAGAACGAACTAGATCTTATTTGTCGAATTTAGAACTAGTTCGGAACTATCGAATAAGGGATCCAGCGGGGGACTTGTTTACTTTACATAGATATGTGTTCGGCGGCTTTTTCGTTCAAATACGCTTCTATTCTGTGCTTCGCAGATGCTTTTTCATAGCTTGGTAATACAAAACTAAAATTTGTGTTAACATTTCAACATCTTGGGACCGTCTGGAGTCTAAGGAATAACAGCGAGCACCTCTGCAATTTCAGCTACAGCTAAAGGTATGTAAACGTACATTTCTTACAATCATTCAAAGAAATTTAATTTCAAATTGAAAACACATTTCTTCCAAAATAGCTTAAAATCGCGCCACGGATGAACCAAAAAGATTGAAAAATCATGATACTTTTTTATTTCGTCTGTCGATTTTCGAACTGGTTCGGAACTATAGAATTTAGGTCTAGTTCGGAACTATCGAAAAAGGGATGCAGCTGGGTGCAATTGACACATCCTAGGACATCGCCATGTTAAATTCGCCAGTTGCTTGCATGCAAAAGAGATTTATCGCGAAGCAGTACTGGGTCTAAATGTACTAGAAGCGCACCAGTTCAGAACTAGAGATTTTCCCCACAGGGTATGTAAAACCATTAATTTATGTATAAGAAAAAGATATTATTATATTAGTAGAAGATCCGAATAAAGGCGTCTCTTTAATGAATGAAATCTACTTTGTTTCAAATTTAACGTGTTGGCGAGTGGGTGGGCCGAAAAAATCCTTCCCAGCTTATTTTTAATAAAATATGTATTCAAAAATTAACTTTTTTTCATATATACCAATCCAAAGTATAAAGCCTATAGAATATGTTAAACTGATGAGTTAAAATTACTAGTATACTTATTTGTTCAGCGAGCCTGAAAGAACAACGGGTACGATGAGTATTGTGAAGAAGCTGCAGAGAGAAGAAATACCGCCTACATGACCACTAGGGTTATGATTTTTTTACACTTTTTTTAAATTTTGATTTGCCTGTGCTTGCATTTAGTGAACTTTTGTCCATATATTACTTTTTTGGCGATATTTTTGTTGGTTCGTGAAAATACCTCCCGCGCACACTATCATTTCATTTACAAGGCCGTTGCATGGCAAAGCTCCATACCTAGTATAAAAATTCGACCGAAATTTCTTTTTGCCTACCAAGTTTTGATTTAAAAACGATGGGTATCAGCACTATATCCATGAATCTATTTTACTTTATTAAAACTATAAAACATTTGAGAAGAAAAACATGTTTGAATATTAATTTTCTCCACTAAGAGGGCTGTTTTCAGACCAGTCGGCAAGCCAAGTGCAGTACTTTACGAATTAGTATGAAGAAGATAATAGCAGTACCGATTGGAACAATGTAGAAGAGTGCGCCCCCATAAAACGCAAGTATGAATCAACAAAATCCGCAGCTAAGTTGGTATCAAAAGTGTGTGCGTCCACAAGCAAAGTGTCAAAAGTTCTTCAAAACTTAGCTGAAGACAAAATTAAGGTGCCCACACCATCGTAATCGGGGATTTGGCGTCGAGTGATCAGGGATGCAGATAAAGTAAAGAGCCGGCTTAAAGAGCTTCTCGCTGAAGAACAGTTTTGTTTGCATTTTGATGGGAAAAGAATAAAAAATGAAGAATATCAGGCAGTTTGTCTCAGGAATTCAAAAAGAACGGTACAGGTTGGAGTTTTGGTTTGTGACAGCGGGCATCTTTATTCCTTTGCACTCCTTGTTGGATGAGTATAGTGCATGGAGCAGAATTAAAATGATTATATCTGACACAACTGCAGTAAACACGGCAAGCAAGAATGGAGTAGTTGTGAAACTCAAAACGAAATTCAGACAAATGGGGCTAGACGCGCCTCAGTTTATAGGTTGCCAGCATCATATTCTTGACCTTATTCTCTGTCACTTAATGGATTCCTTGTTTTCAACAACATCGCGATCACCCAGCATCAATTATCAATTCATTGAAGATCTTTTGGCAGAATATGAGGACATGAAAGTGAACTATACCGGTACGGAAGTTATATCATCATTTAAAAACCTGGGATGGAGAGATGACTTCAAGTTTCTTTTTGAACTTTGTGACGGATACAATTACTACCAAAAGGAAAAAAATGGGCGTTACTTAAATGGAAAAAGCCGCCGCCCTTCATAGTGCTAGGTGGAATTCACGAGCAATATTTGCATTGATTGCTTATTTCCTCTTTCCAAAACGGAGAGATCAGCTGAAATTTACTTGTGACTTTATAGCAACTGTATGGGCAAAGGCATGGTTTTCAAATCAGCATTATTCAGAGAGCATATATGATGAGTTACATGCTGCTATCGCTAAAATGAATTGTGCTAAGGCTTTAAAGCCTTTTACCACTCATTGGGTAAAGGAACGTTCTGTCCTTGATGTGCCTCGTTTAAACATGGTTGTTGAACGAGCTGTGAAATTAATGGAAGAGATTCACAGCACTTGCAAAAGTGACAAATATCTCAACCACAAGTTCATAAATAGTAATTTAGAAATGTAGAATAACTATCTTTACTTATTAATGTATACCATATCCCCTAAAAAATAAAAAAAGTGCAAATTTTCTTCAAACTGACAATAAATTCCGCTATGCGCGGGAGTTTTTTTTATAATTTATCAAAATTGTCGTTATTTTTTGGAAATTTATACAAAAGTTCATCGTTTGCCACCACAGGCATTTAAATCTAAAAAAAAAATCATAACCCTAATGACCACGCTGCGATCGGGCACAACGCGAGTGATGTGGGAAGTATGAGCGAAGTAAGTGGTATTTGCCGCATTATGAAGAGAGAGACCGAAATACGTGAGTGCCAATAGCTTAGATGCTGGCCGACAGGGAAAACGCCCAAAAGTTTTATCAGAGTAAGGCGACTTACGAAAGGTTTCAAGACCAAAGCAAATTCCTGTAAGACGACGTAGAGACCGATGCCCAGAGTGTACATAAAGTATGGGGTGAACACTTGTCCACCCTATTGAATGGTAGAAGCACTAAAAGTAGAAGAGAAGATGATCCCGAGCCCCCCGTCGATAACGGTGGAGTCAATTTCTCACCGCTTGACTATGTCGATGTACGAATAGCGACTACGCCACTGAAAAACAACAAAGTTGCAGGAGCTGATGGCCTGCCAGCGGGGCTATCCAAGTACGGCGTACGGTTAGATGAGCGCATGCATGATGATTGGAATTTAAGTGTGCTCTGTCCAATCCACAAGAAAGGCGCCCCCGCCATACGATCCAATTACCACTTGATCAGCCTTCTAAACACAGGAAGTATCGAGTATATTGTGTGAAAGACCTGTAGCCCACCGTCAACGAACTGATTGGACCTTATCAGTATGGCTTTAGACCTCAAAAATTCTCCATAGATCAGGTATTCATAATACGCAAAATTTTCGAAAAGACCCGCGAGAATAGCAGGGACATATACTATCTATTTTTCGACTTTAAAGCCGCTTTCGATAGCACTGAAAGTAGTTGCCTGTACGCCGCGATGTCTGAATTTGGAATTTCCGCGAAACATTTTTACAGAGTTGTACATTTTTGCAGTCATAGAATGAGATCAGCTCAATAAGAACTTTCCAAACAACACAATTCCGTAACAAGTACAAAGTACAAGTATACAAATCGTGTGATCCCTGCTTAATACGGCTGTGTAAAATGACGTTGAGCAATACCACCAGCTCCGTCAGAATTGGAAAACATCACTCCGAGCCGTTTGATACCAAGCGAGGTTTCAGACAAGCCGACTGCCTTTGTGTGATTTCTTTAATTCGATGTTGGAGAAGATAAAAAGAGCGGCAGAACTGAACCGCTTAGGAACAATCCTTACATCAGCGTACAATTTCTGGCGTATACCGGCAACATCAACATCATCGGTAAATACAAGGGCTACGTCTGTTCTGTCTTCTCGGAACTAGATAGAGAAGCAAATCGAATAGGTCTGATGGTGAAAGAGGATAAAACGAAGTATCTCCTGTCAACATTCAGAACATAAACGTCTTGGCACCCACGACATTATGACAGTTACAATTTTGAAAAAGTAGACGACTTCGTTTAGTTGGGAACCAGCGTTAACACCAAATGATCACGTCGGCCTTGAAATCCAACGGAGAGCCACTATCAACAATAACTACTACTTTGGACTGAGCACGCAATTCAGAAGTAAAGTCCTCTCTCGATATACAATAATCAGACACTATTAGGGACTCATCATGCCCGTGCAGGCATGGGAAATGAAAACAATTGTTGTGGCGGCTATTGAAGTTTTCGAGAGAGGTTCTGCTTAAGATATACGAGCCCTTGGTCGTTGGCGAGGGTGAATAATGCAGACGATAGAACCAGGGTTCGGATTTGCCTCATTTTAGCCCCTCGTTCGCTCGTTAGTTTGCTCTGAGCTAGCGCAACACACGAGCAACACGCGAGGCTGTTTGCAAATGAGCACTCATTAAGTACGAGCGCACGCGCTGAGCAGCCAGCGAGCGAGTAAGCAAACGAGGGCAGCGCAAGAGTAGAGCGGCANGAGTTTTTGCCCACCCTGGATAGAACGATAGGTTGTATGATTTACAGCGATGTCTGTAGGTGGTAACAGAGGAAGAAAAATAGGAAGACCTAATCTGAGTTGCAAAGACCAAGTGGAGAAGGACTTGGCTTCACTTGGCATTTCCCATTAACGTCAGTTAGCGCAGAAGAGACATGACCGGCGTATTCTGTTGGACTCGGCCAAACTCGCTTAGGCTGTTATAGCGCCAATAAATAGGAAGAAGATTTACATACATTTCTTCATACCAAACCAATAGAAGTAGGCCCAAAATATTTAGCAGTATTTTTTCTACCTACCAGATGCAATGAGTCTTCGAGTGCGTGTCGCCTACTTGTCCCACTTACAATGACCGTAACTGTACACTGTAGGGATGGCAAAGTCGACTTCGACTTTCGACCAAAATCGACTTTTTACTCCTGAAAGTCGTATTTTAGTGATCGACTTTCAGTTTATGGAAGTCGACTGAAGTCGACTTTTCACTTTCGACTCTCGACTTTTTTTAAATTTATTTGCCAATAAAAACTGATCTTCTAACAAGCTCGCGGAGTGCTGTTTGGTCGTATTTAAAAAAAAATTGTCAATAAAACTGAAGTGAAATGTGAAAAGTGTGGTAGCGAAATCATTTAAGAGCAGCGCATAAAATTATTATACGAAAACAAATTCCTCAAATTTGTTAATGGTTTGTCTCCACAATCTTCAGTTAATAATGAGGTAAGATAAACATATTATATTATTATTATATTTATTTTAACAATTTCATGCAAGAAAGTTTTTCTGCTTGAGTTTATGTAAGTTTTTACAGAC
>NW_016157291.1:117757-142439 GCF_001687245.7 Rhagoletis zephyria
AGCATTGAATTTCACTAAATTACAGATTATTCTAAAGACCACTGGTAAATCATGATATTTTTGGCGTATTCTGACTCCTATATTTATAGCTAATATGTGAGTTAAATGCAGACTATACTTAATACATTTTCTTTTTATTAAAAAAGTCGAACAAAGTCGACTTTTCTTCGTGGATCGGTCGACTTTTAAAGTCGACTGTACAGAGTCGATCGAAAAGTCGAAAGTCGACTTTCTAGTGAAGTCGAACAACCCTAGTACACTGATTTAAATTTAAAATTCAGTTGGCCTTCGATCTCTATTTCGAACGGATTTTAGGGCGCTCCAAAATGGATAGAGCAGAAGTTTTCTTCAATGTAATAGCCCTTAATTTTTGTATTTTTATAGTTTCATTGGCAAATTTACTTTAATGCCATTGTCGTAATTTGGAAAATCGTTCTGTTGTTCGTCAACGCAAAATTCGGTTAGTTCTATTGTATGCACATATGTATATACGTATGTATGTATGTATATTGCTTGCGTACATAACATTTATTAAAATGCCACAAATCAATTTAAACTTGACAACTTAACAGTCTAATCGAAAACAGTGACAACAACAAGCCACAAGAGGAGGGTCCATGTTTCACGCTTACTGAACCCCGCTAATAAAGGCCAAGCAATGATATTATTTTTGCCTCATATTGTTGTTGTACGTGTTTCCGTAATGAATGCGCGCATGCCGCATGTCTTTGCGCAGCCGCCTGTCTGTCCGTCCGCAACTGTCATATTGCATGCGCGCACAACTCAGCGTAAATGTTGAAAATCATGGCAAAACTAATAAATTACAATGTTGCCGGCACAATTTTAAAAGGCGGTGGTTCATACTCAATAAACAACGAAATTTCGTGCGCACATAATTAATCGATTGCTTGTGCGCGCGCACCCTAACACCCCTCCGATCTTTCCGCGCTCCAAGATATTTACTCTCATCCATAGCTTACCCTTTTATATGTGCACATACAAAGATGGGCAAAGGGAATGGTGAAGCAGGAGCTCAACACACAGTACGGCAGCCAAATATCGCCTCCCGCGTCCCCCGCTCTAGCCCAGCTAAATTGAAAGTAAAATGTCGAATAAAACGATGCTTGTAAATGTATTTGGTGTATTTGAATGTTGAAGGAAAAAAT
The DNA here is from genome assembly GCF_001687245.7 of Rhagoletis zephyria. Taxonomy (NCBI): domain Eukaryota; kingdom Metazoa; phylum Arthropoda; class Insecta; order Diptera; family Tephritidae; genus Rhagoletis; species Rhagoletis zephyria. The sequence continues at coordinate 118,924 of NW_016157291.1, forward strand.
TGCATGAAACTTTTAATAGCCAAACCATAATCGTAAATCTTTTACGCTGCACATTCAACATTACCAGGTTTTCATGCACACATGCAGGCATAAATATGTTGTTGCTTACATACCGACATACCTATTCAGCGGCAAAAAGGCCAAACGCAGTGACTGCGGCATTAACAAGAAAAAAAGAAGTGCAAAAATTCTTACTTTTTCACAACTTCATTTCGTACCTTTGAAGTTTGTATAGGTCAGAGAGGAATGAAGCACATGGGCTGCTACACAAACTCCGATACAAATGTCAATAAAGACGAACCCTGCAGGGAAAGCTACTAGTTGTTCAAAATAATACTATCAGTTTGCTGTGCAGCTCAAGCTGTTCGTCTTTCATTTTTTTCCATACCGACCAATCAATAGCTGCCGGTTCGAAAATGCCCTATCTAAGCAAGTCGTTGAAAAACGCACTAGCTCAACTGCTAAATTTATATTGAGATAGGGCGCTTTCGAAGCGACAGCCGAGATAAAGTAATCTTTCACTCGACTAAATGGTAGATGACTTTGCCTAGTAGGCTAGGTATGAAATTATACCCGCAGTAAATCATGATTGTTAAATGATGTTTTGCGTCTCGGGTGGTAGAAAGATGGCGAACAAAGCCTTTCCTCTGCCATGCCTTCACAGAATTATGCCTACTGCCCGACGAAAACATCAATTGATGAAAATCTTCCCGATACGTCGACAATTCTGAAGGTCGGGCCCTCTTTTAGTGAGGCTATCCGCTCTTTTCCGAAAGGAGGAGGGTGGTTGCGATTCGGCAGATGATCAGTGCACAAATACAATACTACAAGAGCTGTGTGGTCCAAAGACGTCATTGACTTACGTACTGCAGGCAATGGTATTGGGTATGGGTAGAGGGATGGAAGCATTGCTGCCAATTGAATTTACCTGAAGACCGTGGTGCATAGAAAACCGGAACAAGCTCTCAGGATATGGTTACTATGAATGCGTGTTCTGACGAAATTTTGTTTTGACGGTTATGTCTGAAAACTTCATAAGCAAGGATAGACGAATTTGAGAACAGATTATGTTAACCACAATTTTTACATAATCACTTTCAAATGTTATACTACTGACAAAACTTGTTATAATATTTATTGATTAAATTCATGCCTCAAAAGCTAATTAGTTCATCAATATCAATCATACAAAAACTAATTTAAAAAACTTCTAATTCACCGTCAGTCTCTCTCCGGACCTCCAAATTTCGTTACATGATGATGTCCAGTCACCGTTAGGTTTCTGAATAGAGTTCATACTTGAAGAAGATTTTTCCAGAACTTTTCTCAGCATGTTCGCCTCAGAGTTTTCTTCTACGTTGTTGCAGAAGTTTGCCATAATTCGCGTTTCTCCCTGTTTATGGCCTTCTTGAAAAGTTTGAGTACATCCTTGTAGGGTTGCCAAATATAAGTTCGCTTGGTTTGATTGAAAAGCATCCTGCTGTTTTTCCTCAGTGCTGAAATCTCAGAACTCAGAGATATGTGCACACAATAGAACTTACCCGCATTCGTCACAAAGTTCGCTGATAAATTTTTGACGATGAGCTGCACTCATCCGTGTAGAGAGGCCGGCAGCGTAGTGTTCTTTGGACACCAGCCAATCCATTATCCGGTCAGAAAACCGCTCGACACAAAGGTGATGTCCAATACTTCCCTTCTAACAGAGGTCAGCAGCAGCTGTTGGTAAGAGTTATTTTTCGTTTGATCTCCTGGCTGGCATTATTAGTGCTCCTTATGCTCTGATTACATAGGTCGACAAAATTAAGTGAAACGCTGTCTTCTTTTAGCCCAGTTTATCTTTATGTTTTCCGGATAGCTGATCACGATCCCGGCATCCACGACACCAGTACGTCTGGATCAAGGTCAAAAGAAGATCAAATTCAGTCTTTTAATATAGAAAGTGTCATTTTCGGGTACTGCGTTATGTTTCCGTTTTTTGGTTAAATTATGGTTCTCGTTTCCTGCTACACCCAATTTGTGTCACACCTAAAACATAGCAGCAATGTACGCGACTACAGTGCTCGATAAAATGTCAAATTTGCCAGGAATGTCCGCGATATGCTAAGTTGCATACCCATGGTTACATGTACATATATACGTACATGCTTAATTATAAACATACTAGTAGGTACCCCGTTTCTCCATGACGGCTCGTTTGTTCGCTGCCTGTCGCGGCACATAAAACTTTACCAAAATTCACCCATAAAGTTTAATAGTGCCTTGACTGTGATTGAGTTTTTAATAACTCGCAGACACTTTGAACGCCGCAAAGAGACGATGTAATAATATAAATGGATGTATGTTCATAAGTATGTATGTACGTATGTAAGAGTAAAAATAAAATTGCGACGCTAAAAAGGAACAAAACAAGCTGTTAAATTGATTTACGGCCAGCAGTTGGAAAGTGTATAAAGAAAAAAATAAGTCACTATCGTAGCTATTCTGCGTTTAATGCTCAACGTGTTGACGTTCACCTATAAACAAGACAAATTCAGGCAAATGTGCTGTAACCATCAATCAGTAAATTAATTTACGATTATATGGCAACATAAATTTACTTGCCTGTAGTTTTACAGATTAACCAATAAATCTTGCAAGTGTACAACAGATTGGATGGATATAATAATTACTTAAGCACATGGGGACGAAGTAAAGCGAACCAAGGGAAGTGGTACAAGGAAACCTAAACCTGCTCCAAACAGTTATTAGCAGGCATGGGCAGACACTTAGCAGGTGCTAAAAGAGCGTAAGCATCGCTTGTACGTATACAAGCGAGAGCGTAACGATGAGAACGCGACAGCATGAAAATGAATTGGACACACTAACACATTCTCACTTTTAGCTCACGCTTGTTTGTGGTCGGCAACTGCAGACAGAATCTTCTATACTTGGCACTTGGGCTTTTCATTCCGCTCTCGCTTTTATTGCCAATTCCAGGCAAACGAAATCGAATATTTATAGCTTGACCATGTCCAGGCCACTATAATGCCAGTACATTTCGCCACATTTTAGCCAGATTCATTTTTCGTGATCTCCAGGTGTGGATCCTTAGTAAAAGAAATCTACAGTACTTCGAAGCTAACTATCATGTGTTCCAATTCGCAAATACTCTTTGTGTGTTGCCAAAACCTTATTCGCCGCCGAACCGCTTTTTATTTATTTATGCTTCGCTGACAGCCCTGGTATCAAGGACGTCGATGGCAACACCATGGTTGCCACTGTCGGTTGCTTTGCTGTTTTTCTTTTTCCAAACTTGGTTGTTTTTCTTTTATTTTGTTCGAATTTGGTTGTTTGGTAGTTTTTTCTCAAATTTAGTTGTTTTTTTTTAATTAGAATTTAGCTAATTTTTTCTTAGCAAAAGGTAATATTGCACACTGAATGCCAAAATTGAATAAATTGTAATAAATAAATAATGTAACATCCCAGCCAGCAAAATATTCTGAAATGTATCCGAAAATGGAAACTGTTTCTTATAAGACCCTGATGTTTCAACCGTTTTTGGTCGTTTTTCGGAGCCACTATCCCACTAACGTGTTCATCGGAAACATATGTACAGAAAATGGTTGTGAAACGGATGCGGAATTATTTAAATTTTAATAAATACTTTTATATATGTGTAATTTTAATATGTTTCTTCTGACGGCATAACAAATAGTAGCACGCACCTCTGCGACCGTCTTCAACATTCGTTTGGGCTCGAACGGTTGTAATAGGTCATTCGAGACTGAGACTGAGTTTACCATTAAAATTTAGGATTTTCTAGGTCTGAAGTCACGTTGATAAAGTTGAAAGACCGCTTTATAGTGATGGTGAGAGTGTACCTACCACTATTTTTGTGGATCGAGCAAAGTATACTGAGACTGGTTTTGCCTGGTCAGTAAGTTGTTTTTAGCCGCATTATTGGTCTTTTCATCATGTCTTTTTTGAGTGGAGGGACGTGGGTATCTTCCCAATACATTGGCCTCGGCTCCCCTTCATCACAGTTTGTTTAATTTCTCAACTATCTGTTGTGATTACAGGTTTTGGTCGAGATGAAAGTTGCAAAGCCAACTACTTTGATAACTCCCAGCTGAGGATGCAGTGGCAAGTAACACGCTGTGTTCTCTGCATGCAGTGGCGGCACTAGACGCAACATGAACGTCAGCGATATTGTCTTTGCGAGGCCTCTTTCAACGTTTAATTTAATTTAATGGCCTCAATGATACGCTAGTGTATAAGGGTGGCAGAAGTCCCCACATGTGGGAAAGTTTTTGATCGGCATTCACAAGTGAATGACCCAAAAACCATTTTGCTTCCGAATTCCGGTGTTTACATCAATGTGGGAAAGGAAACCCCCAGCATGGCTTGGGCGCAGGGCTTGACACCCGCTACTTAAATACGCACTACATTGAAAAAAAAAAACCAAGCCTAGGATGTGACACCCTCCTTTTGATGAAGACCACGGCAAACGTATCCGGATCCTAAATGGGAAAGGTATGTACCTCTTCCCGGCTGGTTGATGTCCATGGGAAGACAAAAGTTAATTTCAAAGCCATTCAAGAAATTCGATTGCAAGGAAAAAACGCGTGGTGCCTTGCAACATCTACTTATGTATATAAATAAATCTTGATGTGCTAGAAAAAACAATGCTGTATTTTAATTTAACATACCTAAATATTTAAAAAGTAACATTATCGTAAGAAGGAGAGAAAAAAGTAAAATTTCGCAGGCCTGTCTACTTAATAGTACGTCATTGCCCGTGAAACGAAACTTACGCATGCGAGTCTTGTGACAGAAGAATATGTTTCATACGAAAAGAATTCTTTAGCTCAGTAAGCCCATCCCAAGCATCTGCATCTTAAACTGTACGGTGTTAGTTGAAAAATTTATGCCGGAATTATGTCCTCCCACGTCATAGTTTTCCGATAAAAAGTCTCAATATGGAAATCCGAGTAGAAAGGAGCGTGTACAGTGGAGAAGTTTTCTTACTAAAATATACCTTAAACTTGGCAATTCTATTATCTACCGTACTATTTTTGTGTCTTCCCGTCTGAGAATGTACCTTCATTTAGAATTTATTATGGAAGTCATAAATAATTTCGGAGCTGGTATAATTTAAAAGTGTGATAGCGAAGGTGTAATTAACGCTTTGAGCTTTAATTATAATTGTAATTATAATTATTAAAACTCAGGGTCAGTAGAAAGAAAAAAGCATACAGCCATACAGCCACTAGTCCTTGAGAAAAAAATTACTTAGTTACACGTTAGCCAATTCACCCAACAATGCTTTTGTAGCTTTTCTATAAAACAAAAGCAAACTTGCACTCAAAAAATAAACAAATAATAACCTGCATATGAATGTGTGGGACTGTGTGTGCCTTGATTAAAATATCACTTTACCATATTTATTTTGACACAAAACTGACAGGCCCCATTATGTGCAATGCCGCTTTTCATTGTTACTCTATTATGGGCGATGATTATGATTGAATGAGTGCTTTCCTGTTTATAAGTTCGTAACCAACTACACCAGATAATGTAGCGTTTTAACACCTAACCCACAATTGCCTGCATGCATACCTATACATATAATACATACATATATCTACTTGTGGATATACTCGTACACATGTGCGTAGTATGGACGCGTAGCTAAATGTATTCCTCCATCAGCTCGATCGGGCCACTTCAACAAAACCACCGCGACGGCCGACGTGTTGATGATGAGGATTACAGAAACCACTTGAAAACTACTCTTTAAGGCACTTCAAATGCTGCCAACAAATGTCTAACCGACGGACATGTGGACATGCAGTCGGACCTACGGACAGCCACTGTGACGTTAAGCTTCGGCACGCAGGGGCTAAATGTAAACAGGAAAAATACGAAATGAAAAATCTCTGTGGTTTTTTGTTTTCCAATTCATTTTTACTCCTCTTTGCGCGCTCTTATGTGCTGTCTATGTGCGGCTCATTCAGCTCTTGTGACTCTGACACGCACTGACAGTTGATACTGACATATAAACTGACAGTTTCAAATTGAGGCTGTTACTTTGATGGCGTGTCATGTCACTTTTTAGAGTGGAAACATATGAAATGTACAGATAAAATAAATGGTCGCTGAGGCACCGCGGCGTTAAAGCACTAAAGTGCCTGTATACTTACGAAACGAAATAAAATGCACTTCACCTCGGAAGTAGAGCCGGCAGTATGGCCGGTAGACAGTGTGTGAGTAGCAGTGGTGATTCGAGTGCCGCTCAATGTGAGTCACTGTTTCGAAAATGGTGCGCGCTTATGTTTATTACTGTATGGGCTTTCTTGTCTATGTTTGTATGTATGAATGCTAGTGGGTATGCTTGTGCATTGCTGGATTGTAAAGTTTTAAGTGTTGCTTGCGTGCATTAACATTTGACAAGTTGACGTCTAAATGTCAAAAGATACGATCATTGCGCTGCGGTTTCAGTGATCTCTACAAACAAGCACACGAGAGTGAAAGGAAAATAGGACTGATAGCCGCATTAATATAAATACCGATTATAGCTACATTGATTTTTACTAGGCCGACCTTAATTATTGTTACATTTATTAATTTATTAAATATTGCTTTCTGTTAACACCTTTTCACATTAGAGATCATTTATGCTGAAGTTAGTGATCTGCTAGTCAGTGGTTCTGTACATTTTTCTGCCAATATTATCTATTATGGGTCTCAATAAGCTCACTATAGCAGTAAAAGAAATATGATCGTTCTGGCGGTTTAAAATTAACACTGGGGATGTAAACGATGCATCGATGTTCTTGAAACGTTGATAACATCGCACAGTGTGTCGTCAAGAACAAGCTAGCTATACAAAATTATTTTTTCATATAAATGAATTTAGCGGAAAACCTTATCGTAAAAGTACCCCTTCCATCGGGATCACTGTATCCGAGTTGCTACGAACGTGAGTATTCAAAATATACGCTACGTCCGTAGCTATTCGAATTCAATGATCGGAATACGATGGATTTTGTGATAGCCCTGAATATTAAAATCGGTTTCAAAAGCAACCTTTCAATCCATTTCCATCAATACAAAGGAAGAAAAATATCTCACATGATAACTATTATTAAAACCTTTAATTATTTCGTAAATAATTGAATTTACAGTATATACAGTAATAAACCTTTTCGAAGTTTTTCACCAATTGGTCCCCGAGGAGCAACACTAACTGAGGAGCTTCGCGTTATAATTAGAAAAAGTTCTTTTCGAGGATAAAATAAATGTAATTACGTGTTATTTATGAACAAAATTAAGGTGAAGTGTAATATCAATGCCTATTTAAGAATAATATCAATAGTTAAGAACATAATCAGCGCTTGTGTTTCTATAAACTGAAAAACTCAAATCGTAGTTTTGCACTGAATGGAGTTTTCTTAAATGTAAATTTAAAATTAAAAAAATATCCATTGTAAGATTATATTTATGAAAAATCGTGAATTTTGTTTAAGTTTTGTATAGTTATAGAGATTCCAATTCCTGCCAGCGCATCTGCCAAGACAGCTCATTAAGCACATCCAAGATCGAGCGACCATTACCCGGAGCTCCTCAGAAATACTTAATATCGATTTGATCAAAGTATGGAATGTCGTAAATATGAATCATACACACATACAATAGTAATTGCTATGAATTGTTACTGTATATATTCAGGACATGCGTTTGCTTGGAGACTCCGTTGGTTATGGTGGTCATAACTTCAGGTACATTCAATGGTCAATTACCCGGAGCTGCTCCAACATGATGAGTAGATTTAAATCAGTCTTATATGCCACTGCCTTTGACTACAAGCGGTATATGAAATTCACTAAGAGAACAGCTTTTCCTGCAAATCGTGAAGCATTTGGAACACAACTTTTACGTAAGTTTTGTTTAAGTACTAGCGTTGTCAGTATTTAACAGTTCATTATTATTTACGCTGTAGCATAACCAGTTAAACACTGAACTATGATGACCTGTATTCGTATCTATAGTAATGGAGAATAATTTGCATTTTTTACACTTCTGTAATTAATTTCGGTCACTATTATACAGTCACGTCATGTGCCACTCTGCCATAGCACGGTTGTTGCTCCCTTTCATACCACAGTAATTTTGCATACAACTCTGAATCAACAAATTTCATGCTCCTTCTCATTACCAGCCCTGATCAGATTTTACCCCCGAGGAGTACTCAAAAAGGTTTATTACTGTATATACTGTGATTGAATATCGAAACCGTATATGAGCAAGTTGTTTTTATACCCGAGCGAACTTGTGTACAAAGGTATTATAACTTTGTTCACATAACGGTTGTTTGTAACAGGAAGAACGAATCGAGGTAGATATAGACAAATGTATACATAAATGATCAAAATGAAAAGAGAAGTCGATTAAGTGGTGACTGTCTGTCCGTCCGCCTGTGCACACGATAACTCGAGAAAAACGAAACTTGGTACGTGTACTTCTTTCGGGCGTAGAACGGATGGTATTGAAAATGGCAAAAATCGGACAACAACTACGCCTACCTCCCATATAACGGTAGTTTTCAGAAATACGAAAACTGCGATATTTTAGTAACTAAGTACTGAAGATTTCTCACTCAAAATTGATATTTAAAATAATTTTTAGACGAAAAATAAGACTATTATACATTTTTGGAAAATGGGCGTAGCCACGCCCACTTATGGTTACATTTGTATACTTTGGTAACTGCTCCACCAATTTCTCCCAAACTTGGCATAGTTGTTGGCCTTAGTACAACAAACCAAATGGGTGAAATTTTTAAAATCGGACATTTACTACGCCCACATCCCATATAACGGTAATTTAGAGAAATACGAAATCTTCGATAAATCTGTAAATACTAAAGGTAATTTATTCAAAATTGATGCTTGTAATAATTCTTTAACAAGAAATACGTTTATAATAATATGTTGGCAATGGGCGTGGCACCGCCCACTTATGATCACATGTACGTATATCGGTATCCGTTCCACCAATTTGTACCAAACTCAATATGGTTATTGTGCTTGCCATATAAAGGCAAAACGTTGAAAATTATTGAAATCGGACTAAAATTACGACAACGTTTCATATATCGGTAAATTTCAGAAATGCTTAAAACTTCGATAATTCGAAACTTAAGGACGCTGATTTACAAAAAATTGATACTAACAACAATCTCTTGAAAAGAAGTAACATCATTTGGCATTTTGGAAAATGGGCGTGATGCCGCCGAATTACTATATAAGTTTATCTCATTATGTCTAACTGAACGTTCTATCGAAGATCTTTAAAATAGAGGTAAAACCACCCCCTGCTTAACACGTAGCAGTTGTTTTCGGAAAGATGAAAAAACTATATTGAATACTTGCGCCGGGTATTTAATGTAAAACTTAAACTTTCTTACTCGTTAAATAATGTGACTTTTAAGTTAAGGCGTGCGAATAAACGTGTTAGATGACTGCATATGGTGCTACCTGGCGTATACGTGACATACGCAACTACGGGTATATGAGTGAAAAATTATTTTTTATTTTTTCACTCACTAAATGAAAAATTATTATTTTTTCTGTCAGTTTCCATATTAAATACAATTTAAAAAATAAATTTCTCTTCTTGGGTAGCACATGTTTAGACATGATATAAAAAAAGAAGGTAGTTTCATTGTCACTTTTCGGGCGCGATATTAACTACCTGACAATTAAGCAGATTGTGACATTTCATGCTACCATACCTTATTCCCAAAAATCTTCTTCTTTTGTCAAAAAAATAATAACTTTCAAAAATAAAAGAAAATTTATTTTATTGTGAAATTTGCTGTTAGTTCCTTAAAAAATAGAAAATATGATCTGCTTATTTCCTGAGTGCAAAAGCACGAAACACATTTGCAAGGGGACTAATATCAAATTTTTCCAGTTTCCTGCAATACCTCACATCCGCGACGAATGGCTGAAAACTTGTAGATTGAGCGAATATGTTTTGCCTAAGGTGCCGTATGTCTGCTCATTGCATTTTTCAAGGGGGGAGATTTCGCTTACAAAGAAGCTCCCAAGATTAAGCCGAATCGCTGTGCCGAAGTTTGAAATGTAAGCATTGCAATTGCCTCTCGCTCCCTTCCCTTTCATTTCGACGTACGAAAGGATGTAGTGAAACTTTATTTTGACAGACAAAAACAAAAACATAAAAACATGAGATCATGAAATCATTACAACGTACGCCAAAAAAACAAAACAACTTATTACAACTAACGCACAGAGAATTTTTCACAATGCATGAACCTTTTTTTTATTCTTTATACAAATACAGTTTATACTAAATATATAAAAAAACATAAAAATAAAATTGTTAAACTTTGTGCTAAACTCGGGAAAATTCAATAAATTTGCATACAAATTTGCAACATTCTAATCAGACCTTTTATAAAAATTTTTAAAATGAAGTTTTGCAGCCCATTAAATTTTAGTTGATTTTTGGTATTGTTTTTACTGAGAGTTTCTTCCATACAAACTATGTTCGATAATTCTTTTTATATGGAAGACACTGTCAGCAAAAAAAATAAATGCTAAAAATCAACGAAATTTGCTGGCATCTTCGGACTTGCACTTTATTAATTGGCTCAAAAGCTACATTTTCAAAATTTTTCTAAAGGATCTGATTAGAAATTGTGATCTGATGAAAGAGCCTCCGAGCCAATAATTTTGTACGGCACTGTACTTATAAGTACTCTAGGTTTTATGAAAGAAAAAAATTTAAGTACAAGATAACATTAAAATATCAGTCATATTTTTCGTTGCTGTGAACTTGTTTCAAAACTTCTGTATTTTCCTTAATATAATTGTAAAACTCTGTGCACGTCATTTTGAACGTATTTAGGTTCATATACTAATCACCGACTATTGCTTGTGCAAAGTTCAACTATCTCGAAATGTAACTATTTCACAAATTAAACCGGTGCACTGAGAGAAAGAAGTTTGAAATTAAAAATCGTGCTAAATTAAAAAAATACGCATATGAAAGAGCACCAACCCAACTCGTAATACATTTAAGTATACAAATTTTAGTATTTAGTATAGAAATATTCAATTCAAATACACCCATATTAAAATGAAGCGATTTGCAATTACGCTTTGCTTTTTCATAATTAAGTTAAAAAAATATTTAAATTCTATGCTGGTTGTAATGGGAATTGAACCCTGACCCTCTGGAAATTAGCAAATTGTGGCAAGTATCTTCGCGCACTCAGCTACAGCCAGATATGTAATTGTGCATTTAAATGTTGTGTTTGAATCAACACACCGCGTGGCTGTCATGAAAGTATTATTTTTAAATACGAACATTTTTAAACGATACTCAAATAGAAAATATTCATGTTTACTATGCGTTATTTCGCTCAGTGAATTCATAACATTTTTCTGAATATTACAACGCGTTTTTTCTCTTAGTGTAGTGATTTTTGAACTTTTATTCAATTTGTGCAATCAAATCAAAAACCGGGACACTAAAACGAAACCCGGGACATTTTAAGGTTGGACCGGGACACGGGGACAAATAGTCTAAAACCGGGACATGTCCGGGAAAACCGGGGCGCCTGGCAGCCCCAATAATGGGTCGATTATGGATTGCAACGCAACCAGTTGCCATCTTCAACAACATTTAAGCCACTGGAAACCCAACTAAAGTTCGGTTGCCATCCGTAATCGTTCCATAAGAAAGACTAATTTAATTACTTGTTGTTGTTGTTGTAGCGGCTACTAAACCCCGCTCGGGTCGGCTTGGCTTTCACCGTTGTCGTCAGGCTCAGCTAAAAGGTGGCCCAGGAAGTGTGCAACTACCACAGTGTCTGTTCACACGGATAGGGGCGTTAGCTGGGTGGGCATGTGAAGAGGTGCCGAGAGTCATGTGGCGACTCTCCACATGCCGGGCATTGGTTGGGTACATCCTCATTAAATCTGCTCAGCAAAAAAATGAAGAAAATTTCAACCTAGAATAATGTTTTGTTCCATGTTATGTAAATTTGTATATGTTGTTTAAAATAAGATGACTTACCAAACAAATCATTATTAAGTATCATTTAAAGCTTTTTAATAAATAAATGTATGAATACTGGATTTTATTTTACTTTCTCATCTCTGCACATGCATCACTCTTCAAAGGAACTTTTAGGCGCTTGAAAAAAATTAATTTAACTTTATTTATGGATCATATACTCCTCATCACAACTTCCTATTTTGTTTATGTAAATTTTACTCTTGTATTAAATCCCAAAGATTAAACAAAAAATCTCCCTTCCCAACAAATTTCAATGTGGCAAATCTACGCTTAATATTTACATCTGGAGAATTGTCAAAAATCTGCTTTATAATCAACAATTAGTAGTAATGAAACTACCTTCTTTTTTGTATCATGGGTTTAGAGTATCGGCGAATCGTGATAACTCAGAAATTGACATAACTCGATATAAATAAATATATCGATAACTTGATAATATTGGATAACCCTATACATTTTGATAACTAAATTAATTTCGATAGGTCCATAAGTTTTAATTTCCATCGAAAAAATTCGATAGCTAAGGTATCTCGATTAATTTCGGTAAACCGATAAACAATGAAAGCTCGATATACTTATATAAACGTAGAAATTTCGATAGTTCGATATACTTTGAAAATTTCAAATCTTCGATTACTCGGTACGTTGAAATAACTTGGAACATTACGATAAGTCTGTATATTTTGTTAACTCAATAAATAACGATAACTCAAAAGAAAAAATCGAAAAATTTGTGTAACATGATACCTGTCGGTAAATTTCGACAATTAAGTTTCTGCGTTTATAAATTTCAACTACACAAATATTAATCTATTTAAATAATTCAATACATTCCGATAACTCATTAAACAAGGTTAACTCGATAACTTTCGATATTTATAAACTTCGATTGTTGAATAAATTTCGATAACTTTATAATTGAATTTTTAGTGACTGACATTCTTCGATTGATGTAAAAATTTCATTTCGTCTTTATCTCCAATTTTGCCTTCAGTTTTTTATCCATCATTTCTTCATCATCACATATGTATATCTTTACTACAAAGTTACATTTCAAATGCAAAGTAAAACAAAATCCGAAAACCACTCAAATTGAACAGGTTCCAACAACAACTTCGATTTGGTCGTAATATTCAACCAATTTTGAAACCATAAAAACTCTCCTCATCTACAGAAAAATACCTGTTTTTCATGGCAGTAATACACTCGGAGGTTGTAGCTATTTTCTTCAGACAACCAACTGGATATCAGGGCCTCATAAAATGTGATAATCCTCCACAGGCTCGTCAAAGAGTATTCTAACAATATTCAACCATTGGCTGCAAGGGACAAGGTAACATTGAGCTGGATACTGCGATATCGAAAGAAACAAGGACACCGACGAATTGGCTATGGAAGGATCATACTCTGTCCTTCTGGAGCCTGAACAATTACTGTATATTTTGCTTTGCTGCCTCTATGCTTAAGTGCACATTTAAGATACCTACCCCAAAATGCGCATCAAAAGCATTATTTTTAACATTTATAAGGAAACTGCTCCGATAAATGCATTCAACATACCTGCACATTGGCCATACCTGCCTTAAAAATTGTGCGACTAGTATCAATTATCAATGAAAGTATTAGGTTTACCTGCACTGGCCCTACAATTACCAAATTTTACAAACTTTTATTTATTTTGCTCATCTCGCAGAACAACGAAAATGGCTATCAATTTATGTAGTTATATAGATAATTAGATAACATTCGGTAAAAATTTCGCTTGCAGTAATTTCTACATGGTAAGTGCTCCGCCAATATTTGGTTTCATAGGGATTCGGATACCTTCCTCATTGAAGTAGTAAAGAAAATTCGCTTAAGTGCCTTTTTCGGTTACGCGCACAAGTTTTTCGTGCAAAGAAGGATGTGCAGCTAAGCAGAATATACTGTATACGGACCCAGTTGGTCTTGTTCAAGACCTACAGATATAGGAAGGGTATAATGTAAAACCCAGTATATACTGGATAACGGTAGGTAGCCTCAGAAAAGCCAGGTTTTTTAAGCTATCCTTTCGCTACAAGGGGCATACGTTTTTTGAATAGAGCCAACATCAGGTAGCTCACAGGATATTTACCTCGTCGTAAAAAACAAATCTATTTTTTTATTATATTTCGGTTTTTGTCTTTTTTAGTGCCTTTTTTGCGGTTTCTAGTGCCTTTTCCTGCCTATTTCGCTGTTTATTTTGCCTTTTCTAGCCTACTTCGTTATTTTATTTTGCCTTTTTTAAAGGTTTTTAGGTTCTAAAATTCCGTTCCCTGCTTATCAGTTATTGGCAAAAGTACCGTTCGATTTTATGCGTATACTGCAGAAGGGAATTCAACGCATAACTACACTGTATGCAAAAATAAAGTAATTCGTTTAAAATACATGCAATTTTATGAGAATGTGTGCCTTCAGATCTTAATACAAAATTATAATTCGTGTGTTTCAGTAAAATGAAGCCAGATGAAATAACACCCGCAGGCTTTATTTCCTTGTTTTATGAAATAAAGCAAAGCGGGTGTTATATACTTTTCTTTGGTTAATAAATTCCGCGGCCGTTATTGCTCTTTCGCTAAGGAAATAAAGCCTTACGGTGGCCTTCGAAAGGGAAAAACGCCCGCGGGCTTTAATTCGTTTTTTTTTTTTAAGGAAATAAAGTCCGTGGCCGTCATTTCCGCGGGTATTATTTCATTTTCACATCCATGCGCTTTGCTTCTCTATGTACTTTTGAAAAGGCACAACAGACGTTGCATTTGTTGTTGCCTATCATCTCGATTAAAATTTTTTTCCGAAGCGGTTCAGTTTTGTAGCTCTTACTAAATATCTTCTCCGACATCAGGGGTCGAATTCTATATGTGTTCCGTGCTCGTATGAAAATAGTTTACGCGACAGAGCGTAGGCATGGCAATATAGGAATTTTGACAAACGTTCACTGACGTATCGTAATTTTTCACAGATTGTAATAGATTCCTGGCGAAATAGAAATTTTTACAAATAAATGTGATTTCGGCTTTTGTAAACAAAATAAATATCTATTTATCAAGCGTGTGAAGAAGTTCAAAGCAATAAATATTAAAGACAAATAATTTTTAAGCAAAAAACAAAACCGACTTCAATTCTCATATAAAAATTTAAGATTATCGTGAATTTCTTCACGATCCAATTATCGGATCTAAACAAAATTAGTATGGGACCACCCTGGTGGTACCACCTTTCTGATGAAAAAAAGAATCGGTTAACGTGGTCCAAAGTTAAACGGTAACATACATAAAAAAAAAAAAATATTCCGACGAACTTATAACCTCCTTCTTTTTTGGAGTCGGTTAAAAATCAAATGGAAGCCAAACTACTTTTTTTTAGAAAGTTCCGATTAGGAGCTTTATAAAAATAACCACGTATTGAGATAAGACGGCTAAGGGATAATAGCCACAAAATGCGTAAAACTTGTTGCTTAAATTTACATTGATATTAATAGTTATTTTAATTAATATATTTTTTGCCACATTTAGATGGACTTTCATAAAGTCGCCCGTTACGCTTTTTTCCTGCTGGTTAAGCTTATTTAGGTGTGTCCTAAGATTAAATAAAATTTCTTTATTTCATTATTACGTATATTATTTCTACAAATTTAAATTTTACTTACATTTTTCTTTTTTGTACTTTTTAGTTCGCGCGTACGAGCGGCCGTTTGCAATCGAATGAAAATGTTTGTCGTGTACGCTATTTAGGGTCGTAGAATACCAAATCAGCGTTTTTAAGAATCGAGTAATTAGCTCACGGAACACATAATTCGAGCCCAAATTCCAGAAATCACACGAGGGGTTTCCGTAGCTGAATGTTTTTACATTGTTTCGCTGGGATGCCAAACTCAGTCATCGCCGCACAAAGGTAACTTCTTCTTATACTGACGAAAGTGGCTTTGAAATCGAAAAATATGGCGTTTTTCGATATTTTTCTCACAGGTATTTTCTAAAATTTCGTGTATGCTGAATACCTGCTCTATATGTAAAGCCACACTGATAAGGCCGAATTGGTTCGTTGCCGTTGGGCTTTAGCTTTTCGTATATTGTACAATATGCGCGATAAGGCTTTATTGTCGATATATAGAAGGCTGAACCCGCAATTGTGGGCACAAATGGCCCGGGAGCGTTGCTGCAATTTGTGTTGGCTTATAAGGGTTCCAAGTTTCCATTTGACTAATGCTAGTGCTTCATTAATATTCCCCTGAGTATTGGTATGTTTGTCTATGAAGCGTCGATCGTCGTGTGGACCTGATAGAAAAAATAAATGCATTTTCCACTGATTCTGATTACTGACTTTGAATAAATCAAATTCATTAATCATTTACTCGTCAATTAAAAGTGCTTTAGTCGCATAGTCAATTAATTACATTTTTATATGTATTTTTACATACCAGAAATCAGTTTTAAACTCATACACACGCACATTTGTGAGTTTATGAATTGCCCTAAAAGTGCTCATATATACGTACTTATGTATATACATATACACATTAAAAAACTGCATATAACTAAATGCATTTGGTATGTTTGTATGTATGTAGTCATTTATCTCTCTAAACTCGCTCTGTTGGTGCTCGTTGAATGGGCTGTGGAGAAATCAATTAAATTTTAAAGGCAAAGTGAAGTAATGGGGCGACCCGCATGCAACATATCAGCGCCACCGCGAAATGTACATGTGTACTTATGTACACTTTGTTACTTAGACCACAGCCGCATCAACAGCGAAAATAGCAATAACAAATGGCTTGCAGCGATTTCCGCTGTGTTGGTAGCGCATCGAATAGGCAAACAAACATACATACATGAGTACAGACAAATGGAGTGAAATGAAATAAATGCATTGCCAATGTGGCAGCAACATTTGTTTAAACGTCACTTTGCCACATGTTTACAAATAAATTTAATTGATCAATCAAAGTGGTTGGAAGAGATCACAGGGCAAGAGAGATCAAAGCGATGTGATTAGAAGACCGTATATGTATGAATTTACGTATATATGTAGCTAAGGAGGCGGAGAAGCAAAGTTGTGTAGTGTAATATTACGTTCAAATTGGCCCCATTTAATTTGTTCAATGAAAAAGAGCTTTTTGGAAAACTCAATCGTCCACATTGAACATTTGGAGTTAACTTGTTACGGTTAACGGTTGTTTAATTACCAATAAAAATTCGAAAAAAAAATATTCAAAATCAAGTTTTTGTGTTTCAATTTATTTTATGCAAATGTCTGCTTCATGATATTAATGCATACGTATTATTTAGATACCTCAAAATATTTAGTTTGTATGCCCTATTTATCTCTGCGTACGACGAGATCTGATGGGAAATAACTAATTACCGCCTTGGTCTCTTTTTTGGCGGGCTGGCATGCATACAATTTTGATAATTATTAATTTTTAATATTTTTCAGAATATAAATTTGTTGAACGTTGGCGTGTCAAATGAAAGCTTTTGGGTCTTTCTGATTGGCCGGAGAAGAAAGCTTTCTGATACAACTCTGCGCTGAACTGGTTTTCAAACTAGTTAAATGACTTAACTGGTTCAATTTTCCAACAACCATTGCATGCGATTTAACTTGTTTATCAACATGTTTTGTTCACTTAACTGGTTTAAGCCCATTTAACATGTTTAGCTCGTCAATATGAACGTAGTATTAGATCGAAACAGAAATTTGGTTTCTTTTCGATATGTTCCGAAACTGAAGACTAAAAAGCATTTTGAAAAGGTAATTGTAATTGAATACAAATATATTTTTTTTGGTAATTATAATTGAACAATAATGTAAGTGTTTATGGCAATAGTAAGAATTAGGGATGTATCGAATGTCATATTTTTCACATTCGCGAAAGCGAATCCGAATTTTCGGAATGCGAATGTGCGAAGTCGAATGTTAGGAATAACATTAAAAAAGCTATAATCAACTTAGTCATCGTTTTTATTACTTAAAAAATTTGTAAATGTCAGTGTTGTACTTGTTGAAGGCCCATCAATGTTGCTTGATCTACTACTTAACCGTTTAGCGCCTGAAGCTAAAAGCCGGTTATTGTCCGCACCCTGGTTAAACAGACTTAGAGCAATTGCAACAACATTAACAGTGTGGACACTCTGCCCATGTACACATTCGCATTCGCAAAACATTCCTATCATTAGATGCGAATACTAATGTCGAATTCGAATGTGTAAAATGGTGCGAATTATTGGCATAACGAATGCGAATGCAAATATTTGTAGGGGTAATGGCAATGGAACAGTTATGGAAATGATATTAGGACTGGCGCTACCATCGCATAAGCTGGTAACAAAGTACTGTCCCGTAAAATAGTTATGCATTTCCGCAATTCTTCATAGTTGAATTGCTGAATATTTTCACTGCATTGCCAACGTACTTAGAATCGCAGTGACAAGAACTGGTACAATTTGTTGGTAATAAAAGTTTCCGGTTAAAAAATCATCGGCAACGTGCAGAATAGACCTGTGAATGACTAGGAAATGGTTGCGAAGATGGCACGAAAAGATATACGTGGATAGATAGTAATTGCCATTGCAGTGGTAAGTTTTGGTTTCTGATTTTGCTTTTCTTGCTCTTCTGTTTCTTCCTACGACTAAATTTGTTTGGATCATATGTGTTGAAAATTAAGATTAATTTGCTCTTGTCAAAATGTTTTGATAGCTATCATTTACTCAATGTTTTTTGATTTTATTTATTATTCTTTCTCGTAGTTACAGCAGTTGCAATTAATCTCTTTCGAATCACATCCCCAATTCTACAAATTTAAATACATTATCGTTAGGGCGTTCCTTAAGATACAGAATTCAAAATTATGATGACGGACAACTATTGCTTTTTTCTTTTCGGTGAGTTTAATCTATCTGTGAAATTTGAAACCTGTAGCAATAACATCTCAAGAGACTCTAAATTTTAAAATTATTCTAATTATATTTTATTACTTGGTAGTGGCAATCGCGGGTCGCGATGCTAATAACAGAGGAAGGGGAAGGCCCCCTCTGCGTTGGAAAGACCAGGTGGTGAAAGACTTGGCATTTTCAACTGGCGTCAGTTGGCGCAGAAGAGAAACTCGACTAAAATCTTTTAGGCGGTTACAGCGCCAATAATAAGGAAGAAGAAGGGAGGAGAGATCTTACAGAAGAAATTTTCCAAAAAGATTTCGTGTTGCGCAGCTCGGAAAGGAGGCTCATAAATTGTTTCAAAATGAAAAATAGTCCGTCGCTGGTTGATGTCCATTCTATAGCTCTATTCATCATATAGTTGAAAACTACTGACCATGGCGTAAACACTTCTTCAGCTGTTAATCCCATGTTGTTCATCTTGTGCTTGAATCAAGGACATAGTGGGCGTCTTCTTCCACGCCACTTGTGCAGTGGTCGAAGTACGGGTCACGCTCATGTTGGTAAAATCTACTTCGTCATATTTTCTATTAATTTAGGATACCACCTTTGGTATGCAGCAATAGAGCCAACAACCCTTAGTCGTACTATTCCAATTGTTTAGCCACTCAGTAATGCTACTTTCTTGGGCTCCATCTCGGTATATTTAAGTTAAAGGATGCGGGCCGGATGCAAGGAGGTTCGATTCTTTCTTTACATATTTACCGGTACTACATGGCGATTACGAAAGGTGCTTCGTCCGATATTTTCAAGCAGGCGTACAAACTCGGACTGCGCACAAACGGTATGTTAAGTTCACTACGCCGAAGTGCGCTTGCTAAAATTAGGCGCCCGCGCTGTTTCGCGTCTTAACCATTATTTTTGGTACTCCCGTCCGTTAAAGCTGCTTCCTCTTTCACATAGCTTGCGTGGGCGTTGAAGGTCAGTCGCTTCTACCGTATTAAATGTGGATTTCGCCGAGATGATGTGATCGAAATATCTCAGCGCTACCTCCTATCCTTCAACTCGAGCTAAACATTGCACTGAACTTTTTCACAAAATTTTTCCCAGATTAAAAACCAGATTCTCAGCTTGATAATGATATAATGAAAAGTGTTCAGCTGCCGGCAAAATTATTTCTGTAAAATTTTAAATTTTGCACAAAAATCGGCCTTTGTTTCCCTAGCAAACCTAACAAAGCGATACTTTTAAAGTAGCCGTTAAATGAAGTGTAACAAGTGAGCAATGATTTGGTTATTTGCCCGAGTTCAAAGCATTCGTATTCATTGCATTGAACTGCGTTGCATTGCATACAAAATTTTTCCCATGCTAATGGGCCCTATAGCTTTTCGCATTTTAGCAAACGAAAATTTTGTAAATTTCGCCATAATACGCAAACAAAAACCAATCCAAAAAACCGAATAAAGGTATATCTGGGATCTGTAATCTTGTTATAACATAGTAAATGAATAGCACTCTTGCCTTTTTTTGGCTTTCGCCCAGTAATTTTACTACGGAAGTGTTGCGCTTATCAATAACACAATATTGGTCTTTCAGAGCTACAACTAGAAATTTTGCAGCACGACACGATTCAGATTGTACCGATTAATGGGTTTCCCGGATAAGTGGTTTTACCATTATCTTAGCTTTGATTTCTATCGTCGTTTACATGTTAATTTTTTTCACCGGAATCTAGCGGAATAATCCTTACACAATTGAGAATTACCGTTACGCCCACAAAACCACTTTGGCCCAACGCTTATAGTATGTAACTTCACAGCAAGCACTTCAAGCCATGCCGACGATAAATTTCCACCTAAAATGTGTAAATTATAAATACGAGCAATTATTTTAACTCTACTTAACAAATTACCAACGAACGCAAAAGCAGCTGCGGGTCAAGAGGTGGCGTTGCGGTGGCATGTGCTGCTGTAAAGTTGCATTACTTGTTTGTATGTATGTATATATGGGAGGATGTCTGTCTGTCAGTACGAGTATGCAGCACGTTTCATGACTTAACTTTCCTGCGCGTTTGCGACGTAAATTACCAGCAAGCGACATTTACGACAAAAGGGAGGAGGATATGTGCAGTAAAATTTGCGCGAAATGAACAAACTCTACCTTTCAGGCGCACACATTGAAAGCTCACCTGACAGATGCAGCTGCCGTGGCGTGTATGTGGCGTGTTAATAGATAATATGTACATACATGCAGACATACAGACATACATATATATGTACATGGATACGTACGTATGCGAATACTTAGATGTTGCATACATACATACATATTTGTCTATTTCTGTGCCGTTGTGCATTGTGGCAGCATTTAATTGAGTGGAAAGGTAGTGTGTGGGTTTTGTCGGCGTAAGTGCGATGCTTGTTTTAAGGACTTTACACGCTCTTTGCGGCTGAAAAGTTTTCAAATTGCCAACCCATATTGTGCAAACATTCACTCATACATATAATAATCCTTAGCTTCCCTGCAAAAAATTGTGCGACTAATCTCTAAAGAGAGTACTCCGAGATTACTCTCAATCGGGTACAATTGGGCATTAATTAGTCCCAACTAGTCTCATACGGGTACTAATGGAGGTCAATTAGTCTCGACTCATCCCTTATGGGTATAATTGGAGATCAATTAGTCCCCAACTCATCTCTAACGGGTACTATTAACTATTTAATGATATGTACGCACTTAGTTAGTTGGCACACAGAGGGAGTATTCGCCTAACAAAACCGAGCACCCCGGTTCGAATCTCAGCTGGCGCAAATTTTTATTTTTATTTTTTAAAAGTTACTAGTCGCTTTTTATACCCGTTCGGGTATAAAGGTGAACAATTAGTCTCTTCATAGGACATGCTCGAACAAAAGCGATCAGTTCATTCCATATAAAGAGAACAAAAGTGGTATTAGTCGCATGCTCCTTTGCGATTGCTCCCGGAGTCATCCCGGATTAGTCCAATTTTTTACAGGGTTATATATATAGTATATGTATGTGTGCCTGTATGTAAGCCCTGCAGCGGAAATACTAGTACAGAACTAGTGAGTTCACCAGTTTTCGGAAGTCGAATACAGGTACCTTGCAAATCTACCAGCCATGTTTTCTACTGTCGAATTTAACAGTTGTCCTAGGAGGTGACAATTGACTCCCGCTGCGTAACTTTTCACTAGTACTTGTAATAGTAACATGTAACCTGTAACGGAACCACTCTTTTTTCGTTGTGCACTTCACAGATACTTTTTCATAATTTAAAAAAAAAGAACGAAACCCAAGATTTTAAATTATATGTTCTGCATAGTGAGATCTGAACTTGACCACTTTCGGTCGCAACTAATTGCAGCCAGCATCTTTGCGCACTCAGCTACAGGCACAACATGTAAATGTGCTTTCAAATGTTCGTTTTGAATCAAGCCAGGCGACGATTTGTTCAAATTTAAATTTGTCTTTGCTNGAACGAAACCCAAGATTTTAAATTATATGTTCTGCATAGTGAGATCTGAACTTGACCACTTTCGGTCGCAACTAATTGCAGCCAGCATCTTTGCGCACTCAGCTACAGGCACAACATGTAAATGTGCTTTCAAATGTTCGTTTTGAATCAAGCCAGGCGACGATTTGTTCAAATTTAAATTTGTCTTTGCTATTGTCTTTGCTATTTATTTTCCTGTGATCGAACGTACAAAAGCTGCAGCGTGACGTTGTTTGAAATTTTATTATTGGGCTGAACTGATTCTTGATAATTTTAACAAAATTGTCATTTAAACGCGCTATATCTCAGTCGTTTGTGTATCGATCGATTTGGTGTATCGAGAAATTTTCACACAATAAACTACAAACTATTCCAAAGAAGTTTAACACCACTTCTTAATACTCACTACAAATAAAACTACAGGTTTATAACTTTATTATGAGAATTAAGAGGGCGTTTGTTTTCAAATGCAAAAGTTGTGTTATAAGCATGATGCAATAATGAAAGGTGTTGTACGTTGTGACAGCTCGAAATCGAACTACCTTAGGTCAATATTGTATTTTGGAAGTACAAGATAAACGGGAATAAAAAAAAGCCTTTTAGTTGAAAAAGTACTAAATTGTATGCCTTCTCAACAGCGTTCCGATTATCAGAATAGGTATATATATGGCTTGGTAGTCTCATAAAATTGTAGATAATTAAAATAATAAAATTAGGCGTGTTTTTATTCACAGGAATATGATAATATGCTTAAAATTTTCGAGCTGATGAATACCCAGCTAGAACAGTATGGCTTATATAATTCCTTTTATGAGCCGTATCACTAAGAAAATTATCCCTTATGAATTTGAAATGTGTCCCTTATATTGTACAGGCCAAAAAGAGGAATTCATTTACGTGTGATCTTTTGTCCCCCTCTTTCATATAGGCTTCTTGTGCGCATATATCAGGTTTCATAGCTGTTGACCATACCAATAATGCCTCATGCTCAGTTTTACTTGATCAATTCGTGTTCTCGAGAAAAAAAA